>NW_021284697.1:0-5602 GCF_002162155.2 Triticum dicoccoides
TTTGCCATGGAGGATACATCAAACACGGTCATACTACAGTTGCGTGTGCGATGCGTGGCATACAGTTCACTCCAATGAACTATTTGTCATGACGCCTAAAAACAGAAACGGGTAGCCAGTGAATGTGTCTGCCATATACGGCATATAGTTCACTCAGATGAACTGTTTGTGATTAGGCAACACAATAGAAACGGTCAGCCAGATCAAGGTGTGTGCCATATACAGTATACAGTTCACTCGAATGAACTATTTGCGTTGAGCAGAGAGAATAGAAAGAGTTGAACTTAACAACATCTGTGTGGTACGTGTGCGATGTGATTGCATACAGAACAACAACATATATACTAATAAGGACATGATTTCACAATCAAATTAAACATCCAATTACATAGTTGCCTAGTACACACATGACATTTCCACACGCCAAAGTAAACTATTGCATGCATAATTAATTAGGATAAACCATCATCTGATCATCATCTACTTCTTCTTGTGTCGCTTGCTGCCACTGCTCTACTAGGATAAACAGAACAATATTCTTTACTATGAATAGTGTGCTCTGTTGGGCACACAAGTATATGGATCATAGCCTTGGGTGAGCAATGTGCACACACGCGTCATGCTAGCTCAATGTTCCTTCTGTGCTAAGTTTCCATTGATTGGTGGCGTTTTATGAACACGCCACCCTTTCCTCATTTGTTTCCCGCCGCCACTGTTACTTCTCCAACATATCTACTTTTCCCAACGCTTTTCCTCTTGTTTTGGACTCTAATTTGCATGATTTGAATGAAACTAACCCCGGACTGATGCTGTTTTCAGCAGAACTACCATGGTGTTGTTTTTGTGCAGAAATAGAAGTTTTAGGAATGGAAGAAACTTTGCAAGGATTTTTTATATCAATATAGAGAATTTTTGGAGCCATGAACCACCGGAGGGGGGGGGCACCTGGGTGGGCACAACCCACCAAGGCGTGCCCCCTCCAAGCGCGCCTAGGTGGGTTGTCCCCACCTGGTGGCCCCGCAGACCCTAAAACCGACGCTATAAAATCATATTTTTCCAGAAAAATCAGGGTGATGTGATGTAGAGATGTGGCAAAGAGCTGCTGAGGCTGATCATCATAGATAACTCCTCATATTCCTTTGTTAGCCCTTCTGAAACCGACGTAAACTCTGTTTTGTTAGAGCAATCGTTGATGGCTTTGGTTGTTTTCGCAATGCAATCAGGCAGGTCGTAGGGCGTCGGACCTTCATTGCCTTTACGAACCTCAAAGTTCTGGATGATATCATGGCAGATTTCGGGGGTGCTCACCATGCCACCGTAGTCCACTCGGCAGAACCCAAGGGCGCGAGTCGTGATCTTGCGCTTGGTGGCACCATGGATCAAGTTCTCAACCTTGGCCATCACGGCCGTGGCTTGGGGCTTCATGGTGTCGACGGCCACGAGAGCTAGGATGCGGCAGTCCTTCACGTTGATGCTTCGTTTGTCTGACTGGAGCGTTGATACACAAAAGTCATATGTGGAGCGCACCTTGAAGAAGTCACTCGAGACATTCTTGCATGCTTCCAACGTGATGCCTGACGACATGGGCTTGGTGTCGGAAGCTTGAACGGTGATGGCCATGGAAAGGAGAATGATGACAATTCCAGTGAATGCTAAGGAGGTGGTTTGCACCATTTCCATTGCTGCCAGGCTTGCTACAAAAATATATTGTAACTGAGGGAGACGATGAATGGATCAAATGGAACTGCAGTGCAGAGATGGATGGGTTGAGGTGGAGTACATAGCTATGATTATGGCTTATATATACTATATAGTGCACTGAGTAGGGGTTTCCAAATGCAATATGCCCCATGAATATCCAAATGATCAATGTTTAACTCTTTGCACATATACCTCGATGGAGAATTGGATTTCCTCCTATTTAATCATGGGCAGTATTATTTAATATAGTGTCTCCTGGATGCCATTTTTAATGTAAACTTAAAGGTGTTCCGGGTTAATAATGATGCATGTGTATCGTATATATCCATCATGCAAGCATATCCTAAATGGGTGTAAGCAATTACATGTATTTACGAAGGGGCGTGGGTTTCCAATTATCTTGAATTTTACCGATTAACATGGTAATTTCTAGGGAGTGCCTAATTAGTACTTCCTCCGTCTCAAAATAAGTGTCTCAACTTTGTATTAACTTTAGTACGAACTTGTACTAAGCTTGAGATACTTATTTTGGGACGGAGGGAGTAGAAGTATAGGTATAGATAGATAGAGATATAAATATAAAGATAGATAGATAGATAGATAGATAGATAGATAGATAGATAGGTGTAGATGTAAATATACATATATAGTATACATATAGATAGGTATAGATATAGAGATAGAGATAGAGATAGGGATGAAGATAGAGATAGATATAGATAGATAGATAAACGTAGAAGATAGATAGATTATCAAGTGCAAAATGCGCATAATCTTCCTTTAATGTCCCAAATCCATTTTATGATATGGGGAAATAACGTGAGATTCACTCTAGAAATACATAAAACAAGAACACACTCATGCCACACGTATTAATACTAGCACACCCAAAATGTGGATCTACATATTGTTGGAATTTTGCTAGTAGGCCTTTGGCCCAAAGCCCAACTAAAATTCTGAAATTCTCTTGGCCCATTCATGCACACATGTGAGTGGAGTGAGTGAGACTAAAGTTTAGTCCCACCCCGGAAGTTGAGAGAGAGTTGCACCCCTTTATAAGGTGAGCTATTCTACCACTTGTATGAGCATGAGAAGAGGAGACCTACACGCGTGCCGCGCCGCGCCGCACCGCGGGTTGCGGGATTGAGCCGAGGACAGAGCTATGCACGTTGTCCCATGACCTACCCGGGGTTAGTTTAATCTCTGCTATTGATGTCATGATCTATTTCCTATTTATTCGGATTAAATCTCGTATTTTGCTACGCATTTGAAGCTGCCTGCCTTTAAAGGGGCGCAATATAAGAGGTGGTGCACGATAGCAGTCTACTGGTTTCAGACTATGGGCTGCTATGACGCCACCAAGGGCAAGCCTGAGGGCGATCTTAATCCAGCACAGCTGGAAGCTTTTGAGAAGATCGATTTGTATATGTCATTTGACAACAGCAAGGACATGTGGGCTACGCTCGAGGCCAAGTTTGGTGCCTCGGACGCCGGCGGCGAGTTGTACGTCATGGAGCAATTCTATGACTACAAAATGACTGATGAGCGCCCTGTTGTACAGCAGGCTAATGAGATACAGTCGCTCGCAAAAGAACTTGATTACTTCAAGTGTGTGTTGCCGGAGGCATCATTGCCAAGCTTCCACCTTCATGGAACAATTTTGCTACTTCCCTGAAACACAAGAGACAGGAGTTTTCCGTTGCGGATCTCATTGGTACTCTTGATGTTGAAGAGAAGGCGAGAGCAAAGGACACACATGCTCGAGTTGCTGAGGGAGGTTCTAGTGCCCACATGGTACAGAAGAAGAACTTCCAGCCCAACAAGTTCAAAAACAACAAGAACAAAACTCAGGGCAAAGGTAAGTTTGATACAAAGAACAAGCTATCACATTCTACCAACTTCAAGAAGAATTCTCATAAGAAGGGGAAGGGACTTTGCCATGTTTGCGGTGATCCTAATCACTGGGCTCCGAAGTGTCCTAACCGTTTTGAGGAGCACGAACATGACAAGAGCGGCAAGTCCGCTAATGTTGTCATCGGTGATACTGATATGAAGGAATCAGGGTACGGTATTTTTCCTACCATCCTTTCAGTATTTCAATCCCCTGATTGGTTAATTGACACCGGTGCCAATGTACATGTTTGTGCTGACGCCTCCATGTTTTCTTCTTACCAGGCCACTGGGACTTCTCCCGTGCTGATGGGGAACGGGTCACATGACATCGTTTGAGGTGTTGGTACAGTCGATCTGAAGTTTACTTCGGGGAAGACCGTGCGTCTGAAGAACGTTCATCATGTGCCGTCCATCAATAAAAATCTCGTTAGCGGTTCCCATTGATGTCGAGATGGTTTTAAGTTGGTTTTTGAATCCAATAAAGTTGTAATTTCTAAGTATGGACAATTTGTTGGAAAAGGCTATGAGAGCGGAGGCTTGTTCCGCCTGTCTTTGTCAGATATTTGCACTAAAGTTATTAATAATGTTTGCCACAACAATGAGTCGGATATTTGGCATTCACGACTTTGTCACATTAACTTTGGTTGCATGACGCGGCTAGCCAATATGAATTTAATTCCGAAAATCTCTACTGTCAAAGGCTCTAAGTGCCAAGTATGTGTGCAAGGTAAGCAACCTCGCAAGTCCCATAAGACTACAGAGGCAAGAGACTTGGCACCACTAGAGCTTATACGTTCTGATCTTTGTGAGATGAATGTCGTGTTGATAAAAGGTGGAAAAAGATACTTCATGACGTTGATTGATGACTCCACTAGATATTGTTGTTGGAAATATGACCTAGAGGCAATAATAAATTAGTTATTATAATATTTCCTTGTTCATGATAATTGTATATTATCCATGCTAGAATTGTATTGGTAGGAAACTCAGATACATGTGTGGATACATAGACAACACCATGTCCCTAGTAAGCCTCTAGTTGACTAGCTCGTTGATCAATAGATGGTTACGGTTTCCTGACCATGGACATTGGATGTCGTTGATAACGGGATCACATCATTAGGAGAATGATGTGATGGACAAGACCCAATCCTAAGCCTAGCACAAGATCATGTAGTTCGTATGCTAAAGCTTTTTAATGTCAAGTATCATTTCCTTAGACCATGAGATTGTGCAACTCCCGGATACCGTAGGAGTGATTTGGGTGTGCCAAACGTCACAACGTAACTAGGTGGCTATAAAGGTACATTACAGGTATCTCCGAAAGTGTCTGTTGGGTTGGCACGAATCCAGACTGGGATTTGTCACTCCGTGTAAATGGAGAGGTATCTCTGGGCCCACTCGGTAGGACATCATCATAATGTGCACAATGTGATCAAGGAGTTGATCACGGGATGATGTGTTACGGAACGAGTAAAGAGACTTGCCGGTAACGAGATTGAACAAGGTATCGGGATACCGGCGATCGAATCTCGGGCAAGTATCGTACCGATGGACAAAGGGAATTGTATACGGGATTGATTAAGTCCTTGACATCGTGGTTCATCCGATGAGATCATCGTGGAACATGTGGGAACCAACATGGGTATCCAGATCCCGCTGTTGGTTATTGGCCGGAGAGTCGTCCCGGTCATGTCTACGTGTCTCCCGAACCCGTAGGGTCTACACACTTAAGGTTCGGTGACGCTAGGGTTATAGAGATATTAGTATGTGGTAACCCGAAAGTTGTTCGGAGTCCCGGATGAGATCCCGGACGTCACGAGGAGTTCCGGAATGGTCCGGAGGTAAAGATTTATATATGGGAAGTCTTGTTTTGGTCGCCGGAAAAGTTTCGCGCATTATCGGTATTGTACCGGGAGTGCCGAAAGGGGTCCGGGGGTCCACCAAGGGGGTCCACCTGCCCCGGGGGGCCACATGGGCTGTAGGGGTGTGCGCCTTGGCCTATATG
>NW_021284698.1:0-1604 GCF_002162155.2 Triticum dicoccoides
AGCGATGCTGTCCAGCTGCGTCGCCCACGCCTCCTCGCACACGCCGCTCCTCTACTGCAAATCATCAGTTTCATCGACCCACATGAAACAATCTACTAGATTAGTAATCCACATGCAAGCATCAATCAAACTGGAGGATGATGGACAATCCATGGCTTCTACTAGTTGTTATTACCATCGCAAAACCTGCCGAGCCGAGGTGGGCGTGGTCGTGCCAGAGCACGCCGAGCGACGCCGGCCGCCATGCGCCGGCGCACGCCGCCTCCGCCGCCGGCCGGAGCCTTCTCCTCCTCGCGAACTCGACGCCAGGGAGCATGCCGGCCATGAGGCCCATCCACCACCACCACGTGATCTGTACAACGACACAACACACCAAAAGCAATACCATCTCAATCCGATATGAGCAAGAACATCCTCTCGTAAGGATCGGCTCGTCTCCTGCTCCTGCTCCTGCCGTGTCGACGTCGTCCAAAGTCCTAAGTCGCACGCGCATCCCACACGCAGATGAATGGCTATTTTTTGTATATATAGAGATGCGGCATGGACGGAGAGAACAAGGAAGGGTGCATCGGAAGCGCGGCCCATGGCCAAAGGGAAAGTCGTGCCACGGATCGGTGAGGTGGCGCAAGCCAGGCCCTCCCTAGCTAGCTGATGAGCATCCCTATGCACATGCTCATTTCACAAGAAAAGGAATTAAATGACATGTGTTTTGGCTGACTGATGAGCATCCTTAGAAAGTAGTGTTCATTTATAGGGTCGCCGTATGCATGGCGGCAAGCGTGTTAAGTTTTGCTTTGCTTCGGAGTACTACATGCATCCCCAGGAATGTGTTCATTTATAGGATCGCAGTATGCATTTCATTCCCATTGTTTTATCCCCGCGGCGAAAACAACTCTGTTGCGCCCTTGTATGATTAGATAAAAAATCACTTAAAGACAGATGCCCGAATAGCAGCGCTGACGCAAGTTACCCCGCTTGTCTCTCAAACAAAAGGATCTTGCATATACGCAAGTTGTTTTCGCTGTCAATGCGTGTTCTTTTTTATTTTCGTATATGAACGAGCAAATGAAACAAAGGGAAAATCATATGAACCTGTAAGTTAAACAAACAGAAAAACATGGCCAATCCAATCCAATCTATATTAAGACAAACAAGAAAGATGTCTCCAGCATACATCACCCTTGATGAAGTATTTCTCATTTCATTGCAAAGCCTATGGTCGTTGGGGACAACAACTAAACACAAGGAGCAAATTCGCGTTGATTTCAACAGTATTTCATGGATTCAATATCACCGGCCTCCAACAGTTCAGACACACAAAAGGAGACGGTTTATTTGGTACACAGCACCCACGTGGCGGCCAAATCAACATTCTTAGGCTCAAGCAAATCAAGGATGAAGCCGTTCAGAACACATTCATTCATTCACAGCCAATACAAGGCATTGTATTCATCAGAATAGCATGTGATGGACTAAAACTACAAGGCACATCAGAAAAAATTTATGAGCTAAAAACTACAAGCCACTATGATATCGGTCATCATTAAACTGCATTTCTCACAAAACCTAAGACTAAACTTGGTAGCAAGAGGAACCCAGCGCGA
>NW_021284699.1:0-1103 GCF_002162155.2 Triticum dicoccoides
TATACTTATGTATTTCGAAATTACATGGGCCTGGCCCAATAATAAGGTGTCGCAGCACCTAAAATAGCCTCGGGACGAAATTTATGAAGTGGCATCTTGTATATTTCGTCCAAGGCTTCATGCACCCATTATGGTGGCTTCAAAGTCCTGAAATCATCACTTGTAACTCCGTTCTTGTTTCCCTTGCGCATGCCATCATCTCCATGCTTGTTCTTGCTCCAATGTTCATCCTTCTCCAAGCTAGGCCCTTCATTTGTAAGCAAAACAAATGTATCCAATTTAGGCAGCATCATATTCTCATGAACATTAGAATCATTACCAAGAAACGGAAGTACCTGGTAATTTAGTTGGCGTGCACGAGCTCTAGTAATTGGTCCAGTATGTATAGCAGCAGGGGCTGTGGGTGTAGCAATTGTATTGATGTCCTCATCATCCTCCCCTTCTTGAAATGAAGTCGTCCTCGACGGAAGTTCATCTTCCTCACCCAAATAAGGCTTCAAATCTGCAATGTTAAAAGTGGGACTAACCCCAAAATCTGCAGGCAGCTCAAGTTTATATGCATTATCATTTATTTTCTCTAACACCTTAAAGGGACCATCAGCACGTGGCATTAACTTTGATTTGTGCAAATCAGGAAATCTATCCTTACGCAAATGTAACCAAACAATATCTCCAGGTGCAAACACAACATGTTTTCTACCCTTATCTCCAGCAAGTTTATATTTAGCATTCATGCGCTCAATGTTTTCCTTAGTTAACTCATGCATTTTTAAAATCAATTCAGCACGTTGTTTAGCATCAAAATTAACCTTCTCCGAAGATGGAAGAGGCAAAAAATCAATAGGTGCACGAGGTAGGAAACCATACACAACTTCAAAAGGGCACATCTTAGTAGTAGAATGCAATGAACGATTATAAGCAAATTCAATATGAGGCAAGCATTCCTCCCACATTTTCTTATTATTCTTCAAAACAGCCCTAAGCATAGTAGACAACGTTCTATTGACTACTTCAGTTTGTCCATCAGTTTGGGGGTGACAAGTAGTACTAAAAAGCAGTTTAGTCCCCAACTTAGCCCATAAACATCTCCAAAAGTGGCTAAG
>NW_021284700.1:0-2581 GCF_002162155.2 Triticum dicoccoides
ATAAAAGAAAATAAGTTTCTCATGTGATATGTGGTCTAGTTGTTGGGAAAATTTGCAAATGTGAATTTTGACTTTATTTGCAAAATCTCTCTGAAATTTGTAAAAATGGGCATAACTTTTGCATACTAACTCGGATGAAAAAGTTTTTTATATGAAAAATCATCTACTCGAAAAGTTACATCCAAATTTAACGGGGGAACCCCGTTAAACATTTTCAAAATCCTCAAAAACCTAATAGAAAAAAAGTTACGGGGCTTGTAAGATCTAGAGTGGAAAAAATTGAAAAATATTCAAACAGTGGGCAAACTATGGTCAAACAATGGTCAAACTAATTATTCTAGAATATTAGTGTTACTAAATAATTATTTTAATTATTTCAATTTTGGTCAAATCTGGTCAAACTGTGGTCAACTGTGGTCAAACTGTGGTCAAACAATGGTCAAACTAATTATTCAAGAAATATTAGTGTTACTAAATAATTATTGTTTTTTAAAACAATAGTTTCAAACTCAAACAGTGAAATGTGTCACTTCATGCTCAAGCAAAATTCCTGAAGGTTAATAGGATTGACATCTTATTATTGTCACGAAAACAACAAGTGCAGACTTGGAGCGTGGGAGAATAGAACCCGGAAGTTAAGCGTGCTTGGGCTGGAGTAGTGAGAGGGATGGGTGACCGGTTGGGAAGTTAGATGATTTGGAATGATGAGGGGTGATAAAAGAATAAATTGAGAAGTGATGAGGGGTGGTGATTAGAGACTAGAGGTTAAAATAATTCAGAAATTTGAAAAAAAAAATTCAATTTTTTTTTCAAAAACCTGTGGCGGCCTTTAGTCGCGGTTAGCCACAAGAACCGCGACTAAAGGTCGTCCGCCCCGACAGCCACCTGGCGCCCACGTAGACGGGCCTTTAGTCGCGGTTCTTAAGCAACCGCGACTAAAGGGGGGGGGGCCTTTAGTCGCGCCCGTTCGGTCGCGGTTGCGCAACCGCGACTAATGGCAGTTGCGAACCGCGACCAAAGGCCCTTTTTCCACCAGTGAATCGTAGACTCCTGGACATCTACCACTGTACACCGAATACCACTTCATCTACAAAGATAGAAAAAAGGCAGAGAAACAATGCAAGGTTAAAAATAGCACATCATACATAATCCACGTAAGCGTTCATCACTCATACGATCAAAAGCATCACAAGTGGCAATCCGAGAAGTCCATATCAGCACCTACGTGACTACATCACTAAATCAACGCCAAACTATCTAGGTGGACTACTCAGAGGTGTAGTCCATGAAACCGGTGATCGTGGAATCAGAGCACGTCGGGCATCCCCCACGGTGGAGGACCAAGCATCGTCGGGAATGTACGTCGTTGGACTCAATGGCATCGAATCATCACACTCCTTACGTGGTGGGGCCTTCTTCTCCTTGGCTGGGGGACTCTTCTTGGCCAGATCCTCAAAATACTTTATTAGGATCAGCTGCGGGTGCTTCTCAATGAGCGCCGCCAAGCGGTCCTCAGCAAGCTTCTCCTTGACCACGGAGACGAACCTAATGGAAGATGCATCGTCGGAGGAAGCCATAGCCATGAAATCGATCGGTGCTAACACCTTTCATCACACATGAAAAATAGCATAAAAATCAAACATCAAAGATTACTTCTAAGAAAATTAATCATGATAAACACTATCTCACGAATATTTCGACTTTCAGTGACAGTCGAGCTGGGCGAGTCCATCGTCCGTGAAAAATGTATATCACATGACGAACTCGCACAGATTGACCGCCATTGGCAAAAGACGATTTTGTTTCTCCAAGAACAACTCTCATCTCTCTCGCGTATATATGGTGGAACTCTCTCTGGAGGTGGTATATATGGTGGCCACGATCTCACGGATATTTTGACTTTCGGTGATGGTCAAGCTGGGCGAGTCCATCGTGCGTGACAACTGTATATCACAAGAAGAACTCGCCAAGATTGACCGCCATGGGCAAAAGACGATTTTCTTTCTCCAAGAACAACTCTCATCTCTCTCACGTATGGTGGAACTCTCCCTGGTGGTGGTATATATGGTGGACACTATCTCATGGATATTTCGACTTTCAGTAATGGTCAAGCTGCGCGAGTCCGTCGCGCGTGACAAATGTATATCACAAGAAGAACTCGCCTAGATTGACCACCATCGTCGAAAGTCCATTTTCTTCCTCCATATAGCATCTATACGAACAACAAGAACTATTAGATGCATCAACAATTAATTATCTATACAAAAATATTAACAATTATCTACATTCATCCATACTTCTTTGCATCCATCTATGCATTCATGCATACATACATACATCCATCTATATATTGATATATAAAAAAAACTACAAAAAATTACTATAAAAAATAGTTCATGCATCAATCCATGCATTAATACATACATATATACATTCATACATCCATGCATCCATCAATCCTTGCATCCATATAAATATCCATCCATCCTTGCATCCATATAAAAATACATACATACACTCATGCATAAATACAAGATCGGGGAGGGCGAGGGGGTGCCGATGGGGTTGCGGGGTCGCCGGC
>NW_021284701.1:0-1927 GCF_002162155.2 Triticum dicoccoides
GTCGAATGCTTGTATTTGGCTGTAGTCTTAGAAACGTGTGCTTATCCCTTTTTCACTCGGAAGTGATTTATATTTGACATTTAGTCGATTGGTTCTTCGCAGAACTCTTGTGATCTTGTGGCTCGCTACTCAGAGCTGGAACAAAAACATACTCAAGTCGAGCTGAGCTTGAAGCTGGTTCAGGAGAAGCTGACAAAGGCAAAGGAGGAGACCGAAGGTATGTTTGGTGAGACCCTGACGACTGCTTTTCCTCTTGCTTGTTTCAGCACCTGATCTTGCTGTAACTTGCAGGCAAGGTAAGGGAGGCCCAGCAGAAGAAAGACCTTGAGCTAGCTGAGAAGATCAAGCTTGCTGACGAGAAGTTAGCTTCGGTCACCAAGCTCGAACAAGACAATACCAATCTGAAAGCTGCTCTTGGGTTGCCAACAAGGAGGTCAGTCGACTGAAAACTGACAAAGTTGCCCTGACCGACCGAGTCAGCAAATTGACTGAGAAGAAAACTGAACTGGAGGCCTTCCTGAGTGGCCTTGCCAAGAAGCTGTTTCTTATGCTTGAAGGTAAACCTCCATGTTTGACAAATATTTCCAATTGTGGCTTTTTCCATTCGACTATCCCCTTGACTTAGCGATCACCCTTGCAGAATTTTGTCAAAACTTTGAAGAAGAAACTAGCCGACTGGAGCCAAACCTTGACCCCGTCAATTCTCCGGTGAACGACGAAGTTGCCATGGATGCTTTCCGACTGGAGTCTCGTGTTGCAGCTGTCGTGGACTATCTCGCAAGGCTGAAGGCCGCCACGTCTCGCATCGACTCGACGCTCTGGCCTGAGGAGACACTTCAGAATGACCTTGAGTCGCTGATGGCCCGCTTGAACACGATCCCTGGTCGAGTGCAGGAGTGGAAGAAGTCCTCGGCTCGGTGTGGTGCAGATGTCGCTCTGTGTCTGGCCCGAGTCCACTGCAAAGATGCGCGAGAAGAGAAGCTGGCGGCCCTTCGGGTGGCCAATACCAAGAAGCACGACTTCAGATCCTTTATGAAAACTTTCCTTGCAGCTGCCACTCGGATCGCCGACGGGATTGACCTTGATGAATTTGTTGCACCTTCCAGCCCTCCACAGGAGGGGTAAAAAACTTCTTCTGGCTCGACGCTTTAAATTTGCCTCGGTATGCCGAGTGGAATTGTAACCGACAAACCTTAACAGGCTTGACGCCTGAGCACTTTCGGTTCCTTTAGATATCAATTCAAACTTGAATTTGGCGCTTGAATACGATTGCCTTCGGCTCGGAATGTCTTTTGCGGGTTCAAAGCAAGGTGCATGTGCTGCAATCGACTTATTCTTTAGTCCACTTAGACGAGCACTGGGCTGCAGCTAAGCCCCCGAGTGAGAGGGTTGCTCTTCACTCGGTAGGATTTTTGTAACTTAGGCGAGCACAGGGCCGCAGCTAAGCCCCCGAGTGAGAGGATTGCTCTTCACTTGGTAGGATTTTCACAACTTAGGCGAGTGCTTGGACTGCAGCTAAGCCTCCGAGTGAGAGGGTTGCTCTTCATTTGGTAGGATTTTTATAACTTAGGCGAGCACGAGGCTGCAGCTAAGCCTCCGAGTGAGAGGGTTGCTCTTCACTCGGTAGGATTTTTACAACTTAGGCGAGTGCTTGGACTGCAGCTAAGCCTCCGAGTGGAAGGCTGGCTTACCACTCGGTAGGATTTTTATAACTTAGGCGAGCACGAGGCTGCAGCTAAGCCTCCGAGTGAAAGGCTGGCTTACCACTCGGTAGGATTTTTACAACTTAGGCGAGTGCTTGGACTGCAGCTAAGCCTCCGAGTGGAAGGCTGGCTTACCACTCGGTAGGATTTTTACAACTTAGGCGAGTGCTTGACTGCAGCTAAGCCTCCGAGTGTGAGGGTTGCTCTTCACTCGGTAGGATTTT
>NW_021284702.1:0-1355 GCF_002162155.2 Triticum dicoccoides
TTAACTCATGCATTTTTAAAATCAATTCAGCACGTTGTTTAGCATCAAAATTAACCTTCTCCGAAGATGGAAGAGGCAACAAATCAATAGGTGCACGAGGTAGTAAACCATACACAACTTCAAAAGGGCACATCTTAGTAGTAGAATGCAATGAACGATTATAAGCAAATTCAATATGAGGCAAGCATTCCTCCCACATTTTCTTATTATTCTTCAAAACAGCCCTAAGCATAGTAGACAACGTTCTATTGACTACTTCAGTTTGTCCATCAGTTTGGGGGTGACAAGTAGTACTAAAAAGCAGTTTAGTCCCCAACTTAGCCCATAAACATCTCCAAAAGTGGCTAAGAAATTTAGTATCACAATCTGAAACAATAGTATTTGGCACACCATGCAAGCGAATAATTTTACGAAAGAACAAATCAGCAACATTAACAGCATCATCGCTTTTATGACATGGTATAAAGTGTGCCATTTTCGAGAATCTATCCACGACAACAAATATGCTATCCCTCCCCTTCTTTGTTCGAGGTAAACCTAAAACAAAGTCCATAGATATATCCTCCCAAGGAACACTAGGTACAGGCAAAGGCATATATAAACCATGAGGATTGAGTCGTGACTTAGCTTTTTGACATGTAGTGCAGCGAGCAATAAAACGCTCAACATCCCGTCTCATCTTTGGCCAAAAGAAATGTGTAGCAAGTACGTCCTCCGTCTTCTTCACGCCAAAGTGTCCCATTAAACCTCCTCCATGCGCCTCCTGCAACAACAAAAGACAAACGAAGCTAGCTGGAATGCATAGCTTGTTAGCATGAAACACAAATCCATCGTTAACGACAAACTTGTTCCACATTCTTCCTTCTTTACAATTCTGCATTACATCTTTAAAATCAGCATCATGCACATATTGATCTTCGATGGTCTCCAAACCAAATATTTTGAAGTCAAGTTGTGAAAGCATAGTATAGCGACGAGACAATGCATCAGCAATAACATTTTCTTTTCCCTTCTTGTGTTTAATGACATAAGGGAAAGTCTCAATAAATTCAACCCATTTAGCATGTCTACGATTCAGTTTAGCTTGACTTTTAATATGTTTCAAAGATTCATGATCAGAATGTATAACAAATTCTTTGGGCCATAAATAATGTTGCCATGTTTCTAAAGTCCGAACAAGAGCATATAATTCTTTATCGTAAGTAGAATAATTCAGACTAGGCCCACTCAATTTTTCAGAAAAGTATGCAACAGGTTTGCCATCTTGTAATAACACACCTCCTAATCCAATTCCACTAGCATCACATTCAAGCTCAAAAGTCTTATTAAAATCAGGAAGTTGGAGTAAAGGAGCA
>NW_021284703.1:0-1594 GCF_002162155.2 Triticum dicoccoides
TTAGCATCATTTTCATCCTTTCCCAAGATTGTGCAACATGCTCATGTTCAAGTTGCTTGAAATTCATGATCTGGGTTCTAAGGGAAATAATTTTTGCGGGAGGAAAATACTTACTGATAAAAGCATCTTTGCACTTATTCCAAGAATGAATACTATTGCGAGGCAAAGAAGGGAACCAAATTTTTGAGGAATCACACAAGGAAAACAGAAATAATTTAATCTTGACCACATCATTGTCCACATCTTTTTTCTTTTGCATATCGCATAATTCCATGAAGGTATTAAGATGGGTTGCGTCATCCTCATTAGGAGTACCGGAAAATTGGTATTTCATAACAATATTCAGCAAAGCAGTATTAATATCACAAGTCTCTGCACTAGTGGCGGGAGGAGCAAGCGGAGTCTCAATAAATCATTGTTGTTGGTATTTGAGAAGTCACATAGTTTGGTGTTCTCTTGAGTCATGATCACCACACAACAAGATTGCACTCAAAAATATATCCGGCAAGAAAACGGCAAACGGAAAAAGAGAGGCGAGTAAAACATCAATTTTTTGTTAAGTGGGGGAGAGGAAAACGAGAGGAAAATAATGTAAATGGGAAGGAGATGAGATTTGTGATCAGGACCCTGGTTATGTTGAAGATCCTCCCCGGCTACGGCGCTATAAATTGCTTTTGATGTCGCTTGAAGCTACGTCTGTATTTCCCCAAAGAGGAAGGGATGATGCTACACAGCGGTGGTAGATGTTTCCCTCGGATATGAAACCAAGGTTATAGAACTAGTAGGAGAACCAAGCAACACAACGTAAACAGCCCCTGCACCTAAAGAACAACACCTCGCAAACCGATGTGTTAAAGGGGTTGTCAATCCCTTTTAGGGTACGGCACCTCGCAACCCGATGTGTTAAAGGTATTTTTGTATTTTTGTATTTTTTTTGGTTTAATAGATCTGAAAATAAACGCAAGAAAAAAGTATATCGCAAGGCAAATATATGAGAAAGAAGACCCGAGGGGCGTATGTTTCAATAGTGGCTTCTCTCGAGAAAAATAGCAAACGGTGGGTGAACAACTTACTGTAGGGAAATTTATAGAACTTCAAACAATAATGACGATATCCAGGCAATGATCATTACATAGGCATCACGTCCAAGATTAGTAGACCGACTTCTGCCTACATCTACTACTATTACTCCACACATCGACCGTTATCCAGCATGCATCTAGTGTATTAAGTTCATGAGTAAATGGAGTAATGCAATAAGAACGATGACATGATGTAGACAAGATCCGTTTATCTATTGCGGCCGATATGGATCCCATATTTTTATCCTTAGTAGCAAAGATACATACGTGTCGGTTCCCTTTCTGTCACTGGGATCAAACACCATAAGATCGAACCCACTACCGGGCACCTCTTCCCATTGCAAGATAGATAGATCAAGTTGGCCAAAGAAAAACCCAAATATCAGAGAAGAAATACGAGGCTATAAGAGATCACGCATATAAGAGATCAAAGAACTCAAATAACTTTCATGGATATAAAAAGATATAACTAATCATAAACTCAGAGTTCATCAGATCCCAACAAATAAACC
>NW_021284703.1:2396-17352 GCF_002162155.2 Triticum dicoccoides
TCCTCAAAAACCTAACAGAAAAAAAGTTACGGGGCTTTTAATATCTAGAGTGGAAAAAATCGGAAAAATGACAAACTGTGGTCAAACCATGGTCAAACTAATTATTCTAGAATATTAGTGTTAATAACTAATTTGTTCAGTTATTTTGAATTTTGGTCAAATCTGGTCAAACTGTAGTCAAACTGTGGTCAAACTATGGTCAAATCCTGGTCAAACTAATTATTCAAAATAACTATTGTTTTCTAAATAATTATTGTTTTTGAAAACAATAGTTTGAAACTCAAACAGTGAAATGTGTCAATTCATGCTCAAGCAAAATTCCTGAGGGTTAATAGGATTAACATCTTACTATTGTCAGGAAAACAACAAGTGCAGACTTGGAAACGAGGGAGAATAGAACCCGGAAGTTAAGCGTGCTCAGGCTGGGTGAGTGGGAGGATGGGTGACCGTTCAGGAAGTTAGGTGATTTGGAATGATGAGGGTGATTAGAGAAGTGGATAAATTGAGCAGTGATGAGGGGTGCTGATTAGAGATTCACTAATGAGGGGTTAAAATAATTCAGAAATTTGAAAATAAAAAATTTAAAAAAAATTTCAAAAAAATTTCAAAAAAAAATCATAAAATTTCCATTAGTCCCGGTTGGTGTTACAAACCGGGACTAAAGGTGGATTGTTAAAGGCTCCACGTGGCCGGGGCCTTTAGTCCCGGTTCTGGATTGAACCGGGACTAAAGGGGGGGAGGCATTAGTACCAACCCTTTAGTCCCGGTTCACCAACCGGGACTAAAGGCCCTTACCAACCAGGACAATAGGCCCTTTTTCTACTAGTGCTACTGTATTCCAACTTTTCTATGGCAAAAACTCATCAAAGAAAACCATTGAGCCATCAAAATAAGCACACAACACAAAGAAAACAGAATCTGTCAAAACAGAACAGTGTGTAGTAATCTGGAACTTTGGAATACTTCTGTCACTCCAAAAATCATACCAAATTAGGAAGACGAGCGTAATTTGTATATTAATATTCTTCAACAAGAATCAGGGCAAAAGCTCTTTTCTGTGATTCATGATAATTATTTTCGTGAGCATAAAGTTTCTTTCTTTTTCAGCAAGATCAAACAACTATCACCCCGGAAGATCCTAAAGACTTTACTTGGCACAAACACTAATTAAAACATAAAAAACACAATCATAACTGTAGCATAATTGTGCTAACACTCAACAACAGAAAGAAAAAGCAAAAATAAATTAAACCGCACATAAATTTTTTGTATGATCATCCAAAGATTTAACCCATGAGTTGGGCCTTAGCATCATTTTCATCCTTTCCCAAGATTGTGCAACATGCTCATGTTCAAGTTGCTTGAAATTCATGATCTGGGTTCTAAGGGAAATAATTTTTGCGGGAGGAAAATACTTACTGATAAAAGCATCTTTGCACTTATTCCAAGAATGAATACTATTGCGAGGCAAAGAAGGGAACCAAATTTTTGAGGAATCACACAAGGAAAACAGAAATAATTTAATCTTGACCACATCATTGTCCACATCTTTTTTCTTTTGCATATCGCATAATTCCATGAAGGTATTAAGATGGGTTGCGTCATCCTCATTAGGAGTACCGGAAAATTGGTATTTCATAACAATATTCAGCAAAGCAGTATTAATATCACAAGTCTCTGCACTAGTGGCGGGAGGAGCAAGCGGAGTCTCAATAAATCATTGTTGTTGGTATTTGAGAAGTCACATAGTTTGGTGTTCTCTTGAGTCATGATGACCACACAACAAGATTGCACTCAAAAATATATCCGGCAAGAAAACGGCAAACGGAAAAAGAGAGGCGAGTAAAACATCAATTTTTTGTTAAGTGGGGGAGAGGAAAACGAGAGGAAAATAATGTAAATGGGAAGGAGATGAGATTTGTGATCAGGACCCTGGTTATGTTGAAGATCCTCCCCGGCTACGGCGCCAGAAATTCCTTTTGATGTCGCTTGAAGCTACGTCTGTATTTCCCCAAAGAGGAAGGGATGATGCTACACAGCGGTGGTAGATGTTTCCCTCGGATATGAAACCAAGGTTATAGAACTAGTAGGAGAACCAAGCAACACAACGTAAACAGCCCCTGCACCTAAAGAACAACACCTCGCAAACCGATGTGTTAAAGGGGTTGTCAATCCCTTTCAGGGTACGGCACCTCGCAACCCGATGTGTTAAAGGTATTTTTGTATTTTTGTATTTTTTTTGGTTTAATAGATCTGAAAATAAACGCAAGAAAAAAGTATATCGCAAGGCAAATATATGAGAAAGAAGACCCGAGGGGCGTATGTTTCAATAGTGGCTTCTCTCGAGAAAAATAGCAAACGGTGGGTGAACAACTTACTGTAGGGAAATTTATAGAACTTCAAACAATAATGACGATATCCAGGCAATGATCATTACATAGGCATCACGTCCAAGATTAGTAGACCGACTTCTGCCTACATCTACTACTATTACTCCACACATCGACCGTTATCCAGCATGCATCTAGTGTATTAAGTTCATGAGTAAATGGAGTAATGCAATAAGAACGATGACATGATGTAGACAAGATCCGTTTATCTATTGCGGCCGATATGGATCCCATATTTTTATCCTTAGTAGCAAAGATACATACGTGTCGGTTCCCTTTCTGTCACTGGGATCAAACACCATAAGATCGAACCCACTACCGGGCACCTCTTCCCATTGCAAGATAGATAGATCAAGTTGGCCAAAGAAAAACCCAAATATCAGAGAAGAAATACGAGGCTATAAGAGATCACGCATATAAGAGATCAAAGAACTCAAATAACTTTCATGGATATAAAAAGATATAACTAATCATAAACTCAGAGTTCATCAGATCCCAACAAATAAACCGCCAAAAGACTTACATCGTCATATGGATCTCCAAGAGACCTTTGTATTTATAATCAAGAGAGAGAGAGGAAGCCATCTAGCTACTAACTATGGACCCAAAAGTCTACAATGAACTACTCACGCATGATCGGAGAGGCACCAATGGAAGTGGGAACCCCTCCCTGATGGTGTCAAGATTGGTTGGTTCTGGATCTGCGGCAGCTGGATGAAAATTTCGTCCACTCCCCTAGGGTTTCTGGAATATTGGAGTATTTAAAGAGCAAAGAGTCGGTCGATGGGGCACCCGAGGTGGGCACAACCCACTTGGGCGCGCCTGGGCCTCCTGGCGCGCCCTGGTGGGTTGTCCCCACCTCGGGACTCCCCCTAGGTGCAACCAGGGCCTGTTGTGTTCCTTCTGGCCCATAAAAATCATCGTAAATTGGCATGGCGTTTGGACTCATTCTGATATTGATTTCATACGATGTAAAAAACATGCAGAAAACAGCAACTGACACTTGGCACTATGTTAATAGGTTAGTACCAAAAATGATATAAAATGACTATATAATGATTATAATACATCCAAGATTGATAATAAAACAGCATGGAATAATCAAAAATGATAGATACGTTGGAGATGTATCAAGGCGCCAGAGGCCGCGGCGGCGGGGCGCCCGAAGGGGCAGCCACACCCGAAGCGCTGCGGGAGGGGGCGGCCGGCGCTGGAAGCGCGGGCAGAGCCGAACACGGTGCTTGGCATGGCCACTCGCCGGAGGTGGTGGCAGGGGCGAGCCGCGCCGCCAGAGACGCCGAGGAGTACGGTAGCTATTGAAACGGGAATACCAGCTCATCAAAGTACACATTCCGCGAAGTGAAAACGGGATGGGACACTGGATCATAGCATCAGCAACCTTTGGTGTTGGGAGGATAACCAAGGAAGATGCGATGAACCGACTGGGGAGCGAGTCTATGAGGAGTGGTCGACGTGGTACTAGGATAGCAGAGACACCCGAAAATGCGAAGACCATCATAAGATGGAGCGGCACCGAAGAGGAGCTGGTGAGGACAGTAGTTCCAGCATGGACAACACGGTAGATTGTTAATAAGAAGGCTGGCAGTCGCAAGGGCGTCCGGCCAGAACCGAGGAGGCACGTTGGAGTGGAAGAGCAATGTGCGGACACAGTCATTAAGAGTGTGGATGACGCGCTTGGCACGGCCATTCTGCTGTGAAGTTTAGGGGCAAGTGAGCCTAAAGATAGTACGGTCGGACGCAAGGAGATTGCGGACGGCAACGTTGTCAAACTTGTTTCCGTTGTCAATTTGCAAGGCAAGTAGGACGACCAAACTGTGTGGTGACATATGAATAAAAAGTTGTGAGTGTGGCGCGAGTGTCAGACTTGTGACGGAGAGGGAATGTCCACACATAATGGGAAAATCATCCAATATCACCAAATAGTATAGATAACCCGTGTTGCTCATAACCGGGGGCGTCCAAACATCACTACGCAATAACTGAAACGGAAAAGTGGAAATGTTTGTAGACTTGCTAAAGGGGAGACGAACATGCTTGCCAAGACGGCAAGCCTCACAAGAGTGGTTGTCAACCTTATTACATGAGAATGAAAACTCTGAAGAATCTGATGAAGAACAGTGGATTTGGGATGACCAAGGCTGGCGTGCCAAAGAACGACGATAGCGGCGAGGGCGGCAGGACGGGTGGTGGTGGCGCCGAAACGATGCATCGGGTAAAGCTCCAATATCATCTTCTCCTCTTCAACATGCAACTCCAATATCATCTTCTCCTCTTCAATTTTTCTAATTTTTTCCTTCAACTAAATTTAACCTCTCGACAATAGGGTCGGTTGGAATTTCCGGTTCAACAACCTCCTAGATAAATAAAATCTATGTCACGTTGGTTGGCATAATTGTCATAAACAATAAATGAACCAATAGTTATGAAAAGATAATATGTACCACATCTGAATCATAGACAGGACGAGGGCCGACGGGGGCGGATACCAAAACCATCGCACTATATAAGATGCAATAATAAAAGTAAGAAAATTATACAAGTATTTATATAAACATACAAGTAAGAGTTTTTTTTCCTTTCAGAAAGAAGATAAGAACAAGAGGCTCACCACGGTGGTGCCGGCGACGAGATCGGCGCAGGCGATCGACGGCGATGAAGACGGGGACGGGACGTGACGGACCGCTAAACCTAGACAAATATTGAGAAAAATGGAGCTTGGAGGTGGAGCTTGGAGAGGAGAAAGCTTAAGTAGTGTGGCTCGGGCATTCCATCGAACACCTCGTGTACATAGGAGGTGAGCTCTAGCACCACAAATCTCTCTCCTCGCCGGCCACGAAAAACAGAGCAGTGAGAGTGCTCTGCTCGCGGGGTATATATAGGAAATTAATTGGTCCCGGTTCGTGGCTTGAACCGGGACTAAAGGGAAGCCTTTGGTCCCGGTTCATTCCCCCAACCGGGACCAATTGTGGTGGGCCAGGAGCAAGGCACATTGGTCCCGGTTCGTTCCACCAACCGGGACCAAAAGGTCCAGACGAACCGGGACCGATGGCCCACGTGGCCCGGCCGGCCCCCGGGGCTCACGAACCGGGTCCAATGCCCCCATTGGTCCCGGTTCTGGATTGAACCGGGACTAATGGGCTGACCCGGCCTGGACCATTGCCCCCTTTTCTACTAGTGAGATAATTAAGTGACCAAATTAATAGAAGTTCATCATCACATTAAAACCAAAGTACATACATAGTTCTCATCTAACAACATAAAGCTCTGCAGAGCATCTAAATTAATTAAACCATACATTGAAACTATGTAAAACATTTCAATGCGAAAACAAATGCGATTATAATCGCAACCAATGTAACAACTGATCCAACGGCATAATGATACCAAGCCTCGGTATGAATGACATATTTTCTAATCTTTCTAATCTTCAAGCGCATTGGATCCATCTTGATTTTGTGATCATCCATGACATCCGCAACATGCAACTCCAATATCATCTTCTCGTCCTCAATTTTTCTAATTTTTTCCTTCAAGAAATTGTTTTCTTCTTCAACTAAATTTAACCTCTCGACAATAGGGTCGGTTGGAATTTCCGATTCAACAACCTCCTAGATAAATAAAATCTATGTCATGTTGGTCGGCATAATTGTCATAAAAAATAGATGAACCAATAGTTATGAAAAGATAATATATACCACATCCGAATCATAGACAGGACGAGGGCCGACGGAGGCGGATACCAAAACCATCGCACTATACAAGATGCAATAATAAAAGTAAGAAAATTATACAAGTATCTATATAAACATACAAGTAAGAATTTTTTTTTCCTTTCAGAAAGAAGATAAGAACAAGAGGCTCACCACGGTGGTGCCGGCGACGAGATCGGCGCGGGGATCGATGGCGGTGAAGACGGGAACGGGACGTGACGGACCGCTAAACCTAGACAAATATTGAGGAAAATCGAGCTTGGAGGTCGAGCTTGAAGAGGAGAAAGCTTAAGTAGTGTGGCTCGAGCATTCCATCGAACACCTCGTGTGCATAGGAGGTGAGCTAGAGCACCACAAAGCTCTCTCCTCGCCGGCCACGAAAAACAGAGCAGTGAGAGTGCTCTGCTCGCGGGTGAGGGGTATATATACGCAATTAATTGGTCCCGGTTCGTGGCTTGAACCGGGACTAAAGGGAAGCCTTTGGTCCAGGTTCAGGCCACCAACCGGGAACAATGGTGGTGGGCCAGAAGCAAGGCACATTGGTCCCGGTTCGTCCCACCAACCGGGACCAAAAGGTCCAGACGAACCGGGACCAATGGCTCACGTGGCCCGGCCTGGACCGGGACTAATGGGCTGACCCGGCCTGAACCATTGCCCCCTTTTCTACTAGTGATAGTACAAGTCCTTATATGATGCAGACGTCCATGCGGGTGTCATTGAAGCTCCCGACATGTCTCTGACCGAGATGCAGTTGCCAAGCGAACCTTTGGAGTGGAGGTCGTCCACCATGCGGCATGATAGCAGGTCAGACACTTTGTCGTTCTCATGGTAGGCAGCCACGGGCGATCTCGTCCGACATGAATGCGCCTGCCATGATCTTGGCCTTACTAGCCTCCACATCCTCGAGCTGAGATACTTGTCAAAGCACTCCTCAAGGTGCTTCTTGAAGAGAAACTTGTAGCGCCACATGGCCGGATTCACAGGCCACGGCATCAGACTATTAATATTATTTCATCATCATTCCCTCAAAAAATTATTGGTTTAGTCATACATACATGCTAAACCTCTTTATTTTACTGATTGCATGTTGTTAAGGTTACACGTTTCTTGTGGATCAACCTGTGGTTTAATAGTTTGGTGGACAGCCGCATCCTATGCCCACCATAGTTCAAGTTCTTATGCTCGCATTTATCTTGTATTTATTTCAGAACATCCGACGATGCGTATTCAGTGGGAGAAGACGTTCTCGTCGACTGCGAGGCGCCTACGGTGACTTCATAAAATCTCAAGATGATATGCTGGCTCAGTCTCTCCAAGGTGCTCATAGGGGTAGGGTGTCTGTGCGCGCGTTCATAGGGGTAACTATTTGAGTATGTACTGTGTTAAATGAAGTTTACAAGTTTCTTGTTTTATTTAGCCACGTAGGGGGTTACAAAATATTAATTCCTTTTCTTAGGATAACACAAGTGCAGAACTTTTTTTAAAAAAAATTCTTCTGATTTTCAATTTTCTAAATTATTTGACGATTTAGTCTCTAATCACCGCTCATCATTGCTCTAATCACCCTTCATCATTCCAAATCGTCTAACTTCCCGGTCGGTCACCCATTCTCTCACTACTCCAGCCTGAGCATGCTTAACTTCTGAGTTCTACTCCAGCCTGAGCATGCATCTTCGCCTCGGTCGGCAGTTGCTTCAACCTTCCCGGACCTGGACCCGGCCAGTCCCGCCTCGGTTGCTAGTGGGCTGGCCTCGCCTAGCTCGTCATCGCTCGGGAGCCCTAGTACGAGCTCCCCCGAGGCTGCAGCTTCGTCTCCATCACCGGTTGCGTCGGTATCGCCGACACGGCCTGTGATCCCTCTTCGTCCTCGTACACGGAGTCAATCGGGCATTTTCTGTCCGAAGGAACGCAAGGACGGGACTGTGGCATGGCTCGCCGCGTGCATGGCTCACACTGCTACCGATCCCACTGCTGAGCCTCGACACTTCCAGGCTGCACTGAGTATTCCTCACTGGCGCGCTGCTATGGAACAGGAGTTTTAGGCTCTCCAGAAAAATGACACTTGGCAGCTTGTTCCTCCAGTATCTGGTGTCAATATTATTGATTCCAAGTGGGTTTTCAAAGTCAAGAGACATGCTGATGGTTCCATCGAACGCTACAAGGCACGGCTTGTTGCCAAGGGCTTCAAACAGAGGTATGGTCTTGATTATGAAGACACGTTCAGTCCAGTCATCAAGCCTACTACCATTCGCTTGCTGTTGTCTCTTGCTGTCACTCGTGGATGGTCCCTACGCCAGCTTGATGTGCAGAACGCTTTCCTCCATGGTATTCTGGAGTACGAGGTTTTTCTGCGTCAGCCACCTGGATTTGTTGATCCTGCACGCCCTCGTCATCTCTGTCGTCTGACTAAGGCGCTATATGGACTGAAACAGGCTCCTCGTGCATGGCATGCTTGTCTTGGCTCCGTTCTCCGAGCACTTGGGTTTACTCCCTCCACTGCAGACACATCGTTGTTTCTTCTTCAGCGTCCTGAGGTTACGATGTATCTTCTGGTTTATGTTGAGGATATCATTCTCATCAGTTCATCACATTCTGCTGCTGATCGGCTCGTGGTTGCACTCAGTGGTGACTTTGCTGTCAAGGATTTGGGTGCTTTGCATTTTTTCCTTGGTCTGGAGGTTTCACGCTCTTCTGCTGGTTTGACTCTTACACAGAAGAAGTACTCCTTGGACTTGTTGTGTCGTGCTAGTATGCTGAAGTGCAAACATGCTATTACTCCGATGTCTGCCACTGATCGGTTATCTGCCCATGATGGAGATTCTCTCTCTCCTGAGGATGCTACTAAGTATCGCAGTCTTGTTGGTGGTCTGCAATACCTCACTATTACCAGGCCTGATATCTCCTATGCAGTTAACCGTGTCTGTTAGTTTTTGCATGCACCCAGGACGTCTCACTGGTCAGCTGTGAAGCGTATTTTGCGCTATCTCAGCCTTACTGATTCTTATGGTTTGCTTCTTCAGCCTGTACCATCATATGAGCTCTCAGCTTTCTCTGATGCAGATTGGGCTGGTAGTCCGGATGACAGGCGATCCACGGGGGGCTACGCGGTATTTCTGGGTCCTAACTTGATCGCCTGGAATGCTCGCAAGCAAGCAACTGTATCTCGCAGTAGTACTGAGGCTGAGTACAAAGCTGTTGCTGATGCAACTGCTGAGATCATATGGGTACAGTCTCTGCTGAGAGAGTTGCGGGTTCCTCAAGCTCGTCCTCCAGTCCTGTGGTGTGACAACATTGGTGCTACATATCTTTCTTCTAATCCAGTGTTTCATGCGAGGACAAAACACATTGAGGTTGACTATCATTTTGTTAGGGAACGTGTTTCACAGAAGCTACTTTGTATCAAGTTCATTCCGTCAAAGGATCAACTGGCTGACATCTTCACGAAGCCTCTTCCACAACCACAGTTTGTAGGCTGTAGGCGTAATCTTAACTTGCTTTGTACTTCAGACCACAGTTAAGATTGAGGGGGGGTGTTAGACTGTATATATATATACGTAGTCTGTGTATTAACATTGTAACATTGTATTGTACCTCTTGGTACCTCTATATAATGAAAGGGCCACACCCCGTTTAGGGTGTCGAGCAAGTTCCCAACATATTATGTTTTACAGAGATATCCTTCCAGCTTCGGTTTCCATTGTGCTGAAGTGACGATGATGATGGCAATACAACCATATTTCAGTAAGTTATCGCAGATCATTCTGTTACACAATGTCGCAACAAGGGTGCGGCAAGGAGTCTAAAACTACAACCTTAGATAGGCTAGGTTGGTATGATTTTCTATAATCACTGTAACAACATATCTCACTCTAGTTTACATGCAGCCCAACCAGGCCCGCGTGGGATGTGTGCGGCCTGTTTGGTTGACTGGGCTGCTTGCGGTTTGAGGCCCGCACGGACCTCAAAGCAGCCCGCAGCTTGGCCCGGCGGAAACTGCCGAATCTGCCGTTTCTCGCGAGCCTGGCGGGGCGCGGCCGCGCGTGCAGGGCAGTTGCACGCCTCGGGCAGCGCGGGAGACGGAGGCGACGTTTCATTACTCGCCCCCACTCTTTTGTCACCGCCCAGGCGCACTGTTCCGACCGCTCCTGGCCTCTCCCTCACCTCCCCTTCCTCTCCTGTCGTCTTCTCCGATGGCTCCGCCGCGCCGCCCTCTGACCCCGGTCGACCAGCGCATCGCCAGCATCCAGGAGCGCTGGCTGGCCGGGCTCCGGAACTCGGGCCGCGACCTGGCATCGGCGCTGCGGGCGCCGTCCCCCATCTACTGCCGGCCTCCAGGAGCGCCGGCCAATGCGGTGCCGGCTGCTCCTGCTCCGCCGCCGATTCCGGACGTCATGGTCCTGGGCTCGGCGCCGACGCCGTCGACGGAGCCGCCCCTTCTTGGGACACCATTGGGCTCCAGAGTTTTCTTGACCCCCGTCCAAGGGTTTTCTCCGGTCGGCTGGCTGTCCTTCTCGACCTCCGGCATGGCGTTCAGCACGGGGCTGATGCCGCAGGCCATCGCCGGGGCCGGCTCGTCCTCTGCTCCGCCATCTCTATCCTTCCCGCCGGGGTTTTCACCCCGGCCTCGGTTCGCCGCGGCTGCGCGTGCTCCGGTGAGTCAAATCCCCTCAAAGCTTGCTCCTAGATGTAGATTAGCGGTTAATTTCTCATGCATGTGCTAGGATTGATAGGATTCTAGCACATCCGATTGGATGCGATCCCAATTGAATCCAATCGGACTGATATGTTCTTGTTTTGTACAGTGTGTGTGCTAGGATAATTTTTTTGTGCTACTGCTTGTGTTTCCTAAGATTTGTGCTACATGCTAGAATCATGTTCATGTTGACTGATGAATGTTATACTGATGGCATGTTCATGTTGAGTGATGAATGCTAGAATCATGTTGGCTGATGGCATGTTCATGTTAGGATCATGTCCTTGTTTCATGTTGCATGTTGAAGCGGGTTTGTGCCATCAGTGGATGTTAAATGTGCACGTAGTAGGACCATTTTAGGATGGTCCCAAATTTGCATGGCTGCACATGGGTGCTATTGGCACTTGTTGTTGCTATTTTTAGATGTTTCCTTTTTTAGGATAGTGCAGTGATAAGTGCCAGTTGCAGCAAAAAAGATGCCACTGATCAATGACTTGCCCAACAACAAGTGTCATTGATAAGTGGCATTATCCCCAACAATAAGTGTCATTGATCAGTGGTACTTGCTGTTGGGCAAGTCCACTGATCAGTGGCATTTGCTTGCTTGCTTGCTTGCTTGCTTTGTTTGGTACTAATACTTGTCATGTTGCCTGGCAAGATACTGAAGAATGACTAGGATGTGGCGAGTGGAGGGGCTCAGGTGGTGGCCGGAGCTGAGCGTGCCGAGGATTTCATCCCCACGAACAGGTGGCTCAGGACGGTGGACCTGCCTGGCAGGATTGCCTTCATGAGCGTGCCTCGTTCAAGGGGACAATCACCGAGGCAGGGCCACGAGAAGGGAGCCAGGGAGCCAATGAGATTCTACCAACAGATCAAGGACAACGAGGACCTTGCCATGCTCGTCGTCCCTCCCAAGTTCGTGGAGGTGATGAACACTTGGATGGTCATCAAGCGACTCCCGCGCGTGGTCAGGCTCTCGGCCAACAAGCGGTGCGTGTTCTGGGTGCAGTTCCAGAACTTTGAGGGCCACATGGTGCTTGGCCGGGGGTGGAACTACTTCTGCCGCGGCCACCGCATCGTCCCCGACGACCTCGTCGTTGTGCGCATCTCAGGACTCGGACTGAAGGTTCAGATCTACAACCACGACTCGTCGGTGATGTGCAGGTATCGTTGCAGCAGGCATAACTGCCTTGGTGGCATTGAGCAGGCTATGTAGTTAAGTTAAGTAAGGTGTTAGTGGAGAACTTTCATGGTGTGTGGCGAGACTTGTGTTGGAAACTTGTTCATATTTTGACTAGGAGCAGCACCTTGGCACGGAGCAGGGAAGGAGGATGCCCTTGCTTTTAATCTAGAATTATGCTATCTAGTTAAGTAGTTTATTGTGTTAAGTTTGCTGTCATTATATTGCTTGCTTTGTTTGACCTTGTTGTTGTGTTGTTGCTGTTGTGCTGATCATGTATGGTGGTAAGGCCACCATATTTTAATGGGGTGAGCAGAAGACAAACGCGGGTTGCAACCAAACAGCTGAAGTTTGCATCTGCTCACACCCTAAGCACAAATGCGGGCAACCAAATAGCAGGGGGTAAGTGCCTCTCGATGCGATGCAGGCAACCAAACAGGTTGCATCTGCTGCATATGAGGCTGTATTTCAGCAACTAGGCTGGCTGGAGATGGACATGCAATGCAACTACTATTGCAAACTGCAACCAAACATGCCCTATATGTGTTCTCGTCAGAGAGGTCGTACTGTGTGTGCCTGCTTACTTGGGTACTGTACGTATAGGGTACCCCAAGTATGAAGCACCGGATGGAGCTGGCACCCTTCTTCAAAGGCACACATAAACCTCTGCAGCTACCTGCTAGGTACGTACCCGTCTGCGCGTACGCATACTTTCATATTATACTAGTGACTGGGACGCCACCATGTGTCGGGTCTGCGGGAGGTCGAACGACAGCCCTTTTTTTTCATCGTGCGGGTCTGCGGGAGGTCGAACGACAGCCCTTTTTTTTATGGTGCGGGAGAGAGAGCGACGAGAGCGGACGAAGGACGTGCAGAACTTATCCGGTGAATGCTTTTTTTTTGCTTTGTTGGGAAGTATTTTCCTCCGTATCCGGTGAAGCGTATCCGTAGTTTTCTTCTATACAAAACGAACGTCAGACGAGTGCACAACCGTCCATTCAATTGGAATATTTTTTGGAAGCAACAACATTGTTTAGGAAGCAATGGTCCTTGTGAGTGGAAACAAATAAAATATCTTCAATTAACCATCCCAAGATTTGAGGAATTAGTATTAGAAAAGAAATATTCCTTCGGTAAACTAATATAACAGCGTTTAGATTACACTTTTGCTTCGGTACAACCCCCAAAATATAAAGGCGGTTCAGATTAGCCCATAATTTGTTTTTTGATAAATGTTTACACCCGGCACGCTGGCGAACTTTAGGCCGGACGCGCGCAGGATGTTCGATCACTCAATCGTGCGAGTACGCGACAGGCGACGGGAGCGCTCTTTTCCAATCATTTTTTCTCCCCTACCTTCTTCTTCCCCATGTCGCGGACGTCGGGGGGCACCAGCACCACCGGGTATCAGCCCCCGCCGGTACCGCAAGCATACATGTCTCCGTCTGCGATGCCGGCACCTTCCGCCAAGCGCGCGCCCCCTTGCCCATTCGCAGCTCCCGTTTGCCCACTGAAAGCATGCATCTTATGTCCCTGACGGTTGAAACTTTTTCCATCAAGGTTGAAGCTTTTTTCCCCGTTGTTGCAGCATCTGCGAGATGGATTGCCGGTTCCAACGACCGTCGTCGAGGTCGTAGCTCCTCGTCGCCGCAACGATCATAGCACGCGGTCACCATGGTGGTAGCAAAAAAGAGCATCAGCTGTAGCAAATTCTAGTCGTCGTGGTCACCCATGTCGCCGCTCGTCGCACCACCGCACGCCGGCCACACCACCGCACACCAATAGAAGCAAATTCGTTCGCCGGTGCAAGGCTTTCCACTACCGGTAGCAACAAATTCGCAACGTGTCGTCGCTGGCCACACTTCATCGTCTTCCTGGTTGTAGGAAAATCAGGTGCCAGTGGAAGCTCTCCCCGTTGCCTGTGCAGCAAAAATCATGGATAAAAAGCTTCAACCACGAAACAACTCTTGGAGCCTTGCGGGAAAATCTTCAATCGACGTGTGAAAAAGCTTCGACCATGAAAAGATTCAGTGGCCATGGGGAAAAAGATACCAGCCATGAAAATAGCTTCAACTATAATGAAAAAAGCTTCAAGCGACATGGAAAAAAGCTTCGATCGGTACGTCCTACTGACGATGATGCAAGCAGGGACACCGGGGAGCTACGGGCTGATGGCATGGCGGTGCTACATCCATCGAGCTACAACCATCACCACGCGGAGCTCGAACCAGAAGCCCTATTGCATGGGTGGAGACGGGGACGAGGGCGGCGACAGGTGACGAGGACGGCCGGCGAGGGTGCCCATCGGCGAGGAGGAACACCACGGTGGTGCGTCAAGCTCAATCATTTTCTCGCGGGGCAATGGCGGGCTGTCGGTGGCGCTCGGGGCATTGCAATTTGTTCTGTAGGAAAACGACTCGTGAGAAGGACGAAGCGGGGAACAGATCTGACAGTCTTCAATGTTGCATCGGGCGGCCAGGGCTCGACCGGCCCAACCGTTCGGCCGGCGTGCCAGTGCCTAGCGTCGCCCTTATTTTTGCATGGTAATACATGTCTCATTCATATGATAAAGATCAAAGTACAAGTCACGTAAGAACCAACAACATGACAGAACTGAAAAGATAACAGAACATCTCTGAGTTTGACACCAACGACTATCACCTGTCTGCGGCACGACCACAGCAGCCACCGAAGAATATAATGACGGATCACCTCCTCACCCGAGCTTGATGCGGCCCCGTCGTTGATAATCAGCTTTGCGGACCTCCAGGGTGGCTCCTCAAAAGTGAAGTCATTGCCGTTGAACGAATCAAACCGGGGCAACACACCGGACACGTCATCAAGCTCTAGATCTAACACCCCACCACGGCTAAAACGTCGAAGGAGGAAATTACACTTGCAATCCATCAACCACGAATCCACCACATGTTCCGTCTTTCAGATGTCGTCGATGCAGACCACA
>NW_021284703.1:18184-18434 GCF_002162155.2 Triticum dicoccoides
GACCATGAAAGGCGGCGTGCGAGCATTGTGTCCTGAGTCCTGACTAGAGCATCAAGCGTTGACTAGGAGCTCTCGCTGTATAGGGAGTAGCCTCATACAAACCGATGCACACAACTCCTCCATCCAGGGCTTGGCCACTTTATTTATTTTTCCTTTTTAACCATCAAAAACATGTGCATGGAAGTAGGATTCGAACGATGGACCTCTTGGGTTACTTCCACCCACTATAACTTCGAATTGTGAACTCTTT
>NW_021284703.1:18444-38096 GCF_002162155.2 Triticum dicoccoides
AACCATCATAAAACAGGTGCATGAAAGTAGGCATTCATTACAGGTTTGAGCAACGCTGGACACCATTGGCATGTTGCGACACATTCAGCCATTTGTCGGGCTTTTTCGCAAGCAAACGTCAGAAAAAGCAAAGCTTGTCAAAAATCTAAACAGCTTAGCATAATGCCTTGAATTGATCTCGGAACCTAGTGGAAAAATTGTGTGTCCGTTCGGTGTCCATGGGTTCGATGTCCAAATTTGTTCAAATTAAGCGCTGAGTACTAGAATGGGCATGCCCAACTGCTGGCAAAATTTGGGTAAATTTTGCGATTGACCATTACTACCTCATGTACAACGAAGGATTTCGGTTTAGGTGGAAGAGTCGGTTCCATATCACTTTTTTTCCACATATGTCAAATAAACCCAAAAATTTGCACACACTAGAATCATCATGACATGCATCTATGCCAAGTTTCCACCTACATTTTCTACAGTTTACCTAGTGAAAAAACTAAAATACTGTCTGGACGAGACACAGCATGGGTTAGTTGTCCAAATTCGTTTAATTTTTTACATGGAGTACTACACTGAGCATGTCGAGCTTCTAGAAAGATTAGAGCATGTCCACACACTAGAATCATCATGGCAAGCATCCATGCCTTGTTTGATCGAAATTTGACATTTTAAGCATTTTCTACATTCTTCCCGATGAAAAACCCTAAAAAAAATAGCCGGACGTGATGATCTAGCCCACGTCCTGATCCGCCGCAGGTCAACGTCGCGATCCCATTTGTTGATCTAGCCCACGTCTTGATATGGCACCGGGAGAGAAAAATAATTCACCATGATCCCTTATGTTGATCTGGCCCCCTTCTTGATGTAGAATTGGTCGAGAAAAATAATTCTATTAGAGCATCTTCAACAGGTGACCTAAAATAGCAGCCCAAAAACAGCGTGATGTAAAATATACACCACCAAAAAGTGTTTTTTACATCAACGAAAATGTCCAACTCCAAAGGTGATGTATTTGAGGAGGTGGAGCAGCCGTCACGATGGCCTTCTTCAAGCGTCCTGGTTTTTGTCCGGACGCCTTGCGCGGAGTCTTGCCAATGCCTCAACCACGTCCATGACTGCCGATCTCTTCTTCTTCGCCTCCCCGACAATGGTGGTTGGCCGTGGACGACACATCTGCCTCATCTTCCACGGCTGCCGTCGACGGGCGGGAAGTGACGGGCCGGCTGCACAGATGCGGGAACAATGGAGGGGCGGCAGGGTGGCGACGGAGGTCCGAAGAAGAGGCGGTGGAGATTAGTCAACTTCGGCCGAAATCATGGCAAACGAGCGGCGACGGAGGTCGCGGCGGCAGCCTGGGTTGGCGGGGGCGGCGGAGGGGCGGCGGAGGGGCGACGAGGAGGCGGTGGAGACTAGTCGACGCAGGCCAAAATCAGGGCAAACGAGGGGCGGTAGAGGTTGCGACGGCGGCGCGGGGTGGCGGATGGGCGGTGGAGGGGCAACAAGGAGGCGGCAGAGACTGGTCGACGCCGGCCGAAATCAGGGCAAAAGAGCGGCGGCAGAGGTCGCGGCAACCATATACATAATGGTGTGTACGTATCAATGCCATATACATACGTGTGTGTACGTATCAATGCCATATACATACTTGTGTTTATGTATCAATACCGTATTTTATATTCTTAACAAATATATAATTTTGAAAAAATCGCATCGAACAAATGCCTCCTTGCGAGTCGAGTTCAAGCGCGTAGCAAACCGGATTGGGGTAGGTGAAACTTCCTAGTTCAACAAAGGGCGGATGACGGGATATCAACCACGCGGTCATAAAAAGCCCTAAAAACATTTAATCCCGGACGGTACTATACACCACTTGAACGTGAAGATCTTGCAGTATCCGTATCCGCTGAGTGGTTATTTTGAATACATCCCCGAGTCACGGTTCTCTTAAACCAGTTTGTTATCTCCTTGAGAATCAAAACAAACATGATCTGCCAAGATCTTCCAAGGGAACAATATAAGCATTAGCCCCCGTGGGACATGTCCATATCTACGCTCATATTTGAGAGCAGCCGCCTCTTCAACTCAAGCAGTCGGTCAACGTCGACGCTCGTCGAGCAGCCGCCTCGTCAACTCGTGCAGAAGGTACAACTCCTTGTTAACGACGCAAATCAACATACGTCGCATGCATCTGCAGAGAGATTTGGGCATAGACCGGTTTGGGTAGCATACTTGCGTACATGGATACTACCAACTTGACTTTTATTTTGTTTTCTTCCATATAGATTCAACACTATCATAGCAAGCTATATGCGTGCATACTGATGTATATACATTTTTTAGCGTAGATAGATTATAGATCAGTTTCACTAGCACGCTCGCCAGCATGCATACTATATTTCGTTTTGGCATAGCTTGCTTCCAGTAGCAGGCTCGTCTGCATGCCTACTGATGTTTATTTTCTTGAGCCCACATCAAAGATCAGTTCCAGTAGCATCGCTTGCACGCATGCATACTTATGTTTCTTTTCCAAAGCACCGATCATATATCAGTTCTAGTAGCAAGCGCGCATGCATGCTTACATTGTTTTTTGTAGGGTTGATTGAAATATGTGTGCATACTGATGCATTGTTGTTTTTCCAATTAAGATGTGATATAGGGCCCAACAACCCTATGGCTCCCAAGAAGCTGGACGCTCAAGAAAAGAGCAGCTCCAACTCCTAGGTCAAGATCCATGTCCGGGCCATGCTGTGATCTTCACTGGCATCAGGAAACAAGATTGGCTGTCGGTGATCTGGTCGCGACAGCGGGCACAACGACGGGTCATCCTGGGATTCAGCTCCCGTATCATGGCCTGCGCCCGACAGCAAGAATCCCAAGAGGGCGGTGTACGCAGGTCACCATCACCGCTGTTGCAAAGTCGGTTTAAGGTCGGCCGGCGCCCACGGGTTGCCCAAGTTACTCCTCCACAGGGGATAGGGCCAAATGGCAAGATGAAGCGTGGTGTGGGCCTAGCTGAAAGGGCACCACAAGGTTCGCGCCGCTCAGGTGATGGAGCATCTAGCGGAGTTGAGGTGATTGATGTTCCCAGCGATGCACACCACGAAATCCTGACTGTACGGTTAAACACATGCATAATCATTTTTTTCTTGTAGTGCAATTGTGAAGCCCTTCAAACCTTTTTTGCACATATTTTGAAAGGACAAACTGGATGAAGTAATAGACCAAGTGCATAGGGAATTGGGGACACATGTTGTGGATCCAGCAATAAACTTGATCTACCTTGAAGACCTTGATAATGCCAAAACCTCATTGTCTGGCCCGACAAGCTCGCTTGTTGGGGTCGTCTCCGCCACCTATGGACACGAGAAGAAACGTCCAGCTGTTGAAGACCTTGATAATGCCAAAACCTCATTGTCTGGCCCGACAAGCTCGCTTGTTGGGGTCGTCTCCGCCACCTCTGGACAAGAGAAGAAACGTCCAGAGGTGGCGGAGACGACCCCAACGTAAGCTTGTCGAGGCAGACGATGAGCTCTTGACATTATAAAGGTCTTCGGGGTAGATTAATTTTAGTGTGATACCCAACTTGCGTACCCAGTTCCCTGTTCATCTGGTCTATTACTTCATTAAGTTTGTCCTTAAAAAAGCAAAAAAGTTTGAGGGGCTTCACAAGTACAGTATCAGAAGAAGAAAATTATTATGCAAGTGTTAGACCGTATCATCAGTATTCCGAGGGGTCCACCGTTGGGCACATCGATCACTTCGACATTTCAGTAATGAATTGCATCCAGCTAGGTGCGTACTGATACACTCATGACAATGTGCATGGATATCTCATGATTTAGCGACATTTGGCTGGCATATATATAGTTCATCAGAATGGGTATAATGTATAGTAGACTAGTAGTAAGTCAGCAAGCTATAGCTATACCAGAAGGAAGAAATTGGTCCTGAGCAAGTAGCGAGGCATTTCAGTAATTATTACTTGTTTCAAAAATGATTCCTTGATCAATTGTTATCTATGTATGTACAATTAGTTGATATGAGATGTTGGAGTGAAACAAGCATGCCTCGAGTTTTCGGATGCGAGCGGTGTGAAGTGGTAGAAGCAGAGTATGCCGATCTTAATTTGCGGTCGATCGATCAATTGGTCTTGTCCCACCGGAACAGAAGCAGAGCATGTCCTACTAGCACGACTCTCACCACAAGTGATAAGTTCGATTATACACTTCTCCATTCCCCACTCACCTTTTTATTTAGTTTGGTCGTATTGTTCCCTACGCATGACTTTAGCCATGACTGAGTGCGCCATTGAGTAGTACGTAGCCCATACATGCTCTGTTTCCAAAGCTCATTCAGATAACGAAACAGAGCCGAAAGTAAAGTCGTACTAGTACAAGAACAACTGTAGAGTATATCTCAATTCAGAATACAGAGCAAAAAGAAATCAGCCAGGCCCTGCGCGTGCCAGGAATTCCATGGGACCGGCCCACCGCCCATCATTCTATCTTCTCCCGCGCGATGACGGGAGCCACTCGTTTTCTCCTTCAGGAGCCCACTGATGTGCTGGAGAAGACCCAGAACCTCTCCGTCAGGAGCCGACTGAACCCGTTGTTGATCATGAAAAGGAGGTGCAGCAATAAATTTTAGAAGAAGTGACAGAAGTTGATGCACAAAATGTGCCAGAAACTGAGGCCCTTAGAAGGTCTACAAGACACAAAAAGTCAGCTATTTCTACTGATTATAAAGTTTATAACACGAAAATAGTTCATACAGGAAAAGATCCCACCTCATATGAAGAAGCCATGAGAATCTATCATTCATCAAAGTGGATGAAGGCAATGGAAGACGAGATAAAATCGATGAGTTCGAAAGATATTTGGAACTTAGAGGAAATTCCTAAAGGAGCCAAAACAGTAGGCTGCAAATAGGTCTACAAAATTAAATATGACTCTAAAGGGAATGTAGAAAAGTATAAAGCACGACTCGTGGCAAAATGATTTACACAAAGAGAAGGGATAGATTGCAATGAGACATTTTCTCCGGTCTCATGTAAGGATTCATTCAGAATCATAATGGCATTAGTTGCTCATTTTGATTTAGAGTTACATCAAATGAATGTAAAGACGACATTTCTCAATGGAGATTTAAAGGAAAATGTCTACATGAAACAACCCAAGGGTTTTATCATGGAAGGCAAGAAAAATATGGGATGCCTTCTGAATAAATCCATTTATGGATTAAACCAAACCCCTAGACAGTGGTATTTAAAGTTTAATCAAACGATTAAAAGTTTTGAATTTAAAGAAAATATTGAGGATAACTGCATTTATGCAAAGTTTAAAAATGGGAAATATATTTTTCTGATCTTGTATGTGGATGATATCCTTCTTGCTAGCAGTGATGTTAGTCTACTACAAGAAACAAAGAAGTTCTTATCCTCAAATTTGAACATAACAGATTTTGTTGAACCGTCATATGTTTTGGGCATAGAAATTCACCAAGATAGGAACAATGGAGTCTTAGGACTATCGCAGAAAGCATATTTAGAAAAGGTTCTTAAAAAATATAATATGCATGCGAGTAAAACCACACCTCCTCCTATAGTCAAGAGCGATAGTTTTGGGAAATTCCAATGTCCCAAGAACCAGTACGAGATCGATCACAAATGTGCACTCGCCCTAACTTAGCTTTTATCACCGGGGTACTCGGTAGATATCAAGAGAATATAGGCATAGAGTACTGGAAGATGGTAAAGAAATCATTGTGTTATGTGCAAGGCACGAAGGAGAAGTGATTCCCTAGAGATAAAAGGGTATTCTGACGCAGATTTTGCGGGGATAGAAATGATAGAAAATCCACGCCAGGATATGTATTCATCCTCGCTGGGGGAGCTATTTCGTGGAAAAGCTCCAAGCGGTTGATAGTTGCATCATCCACGATGTATGCAGAATTTATAGGATGCTTCGAGGCCACGGGGCAAGCGATCTGGTTAAAGAAATTTGTACCCGACTTAGAATGTGGTAGATTGTATTCACAAACTACTAAAGATGTACTGTGACAACCAACCCACAGTATTTTACGCTCACAACAACAAGTAGAGTAATGCTGCCAAAAAAATAGAAATAAGGTATTATGTTGTGAAAAATAAAATCTAGGATCAAACTATAAGTATCGAGCATATAAGGAGAAAAGATATGCTTGCGGATCCGCTAATGAAAGGCTTACCACCCAATGTGTTCATGGAACACTTAGCCGGCATGGATTTAAGGGAAAGCCTATGATTCCTGGATCATGAGAGGCCCGAAAGGAACATAATTTGTTTCTAAACAAAACGTATGTTGTAGCTGTATGATTCTATCAGCAATTAAGCTGTGACGATGAAACATGCTCTATGTACCAATATGTGATGAAACAAATAAACTAAAAAGTATAAGGTTAAAAGTAAAAGTTAAGATCAAGGGGGAGAATGTTAGATTGATCTCTCCCGTGTGTGCCCAACGGCCCACCCGACCCCTGATCCGCGCCCTTATCGGGGGCGCCCAACCTCAATATGGTTGACGGGCCCTGTCACGCAGCACTACATAAAGAGGTGGGGGCCGACGGCACGCAGTACGAGGTTCACCGCTTTGCCAGGCTCCCCACCGAAACACCCGACCCGATCTAGGTCTTGTGCTGACAACAAAGGGAAGCTCTGCCGCCGCCACTGCCCACACATCGTCGCCAGCACCATCTCACCCACTCTCCGCCATCACCGTGCGCCACAACACCACGATGGCTTCCGGCTCGAGCTCGTCAGCACCAGGAGAAGGTAGGTTCACCGGAATCACTAGCCTACACCGATCCAGAGGATCTATCAGCTGCTTGTTGGAGGAATGCTCGGCAGGTCTGTCATATGCCGACAGATGTGGTCACATTGGGCTGCCTTGCACCCATCCTCGTTATCTCTTATATATCCCTTCACACGCAAGCTCTTCCTCTCCCCTGATAGACCTTTTGTTCCCCCTCTCCCCCGTTCGTGGAGGGCAACCATGGCGGCGGCCTGATATGCGAGCAACTCCTCCTCCCGCCACTACTACGAGCATCTCATCTCCTAGCACCCTAAGCTGCTCATCGCCTGTAACGCCCCGAGACCGATGCTCGAGAAGACTTCCGGCTATTCCGAGTTTCGCCGTGTGTTTTATTTGCTTTTGTGCATTTCATCATGTAATCATGTGCATGGTGTGATTTCTCATACATATTATGTTGTTGCATGTTCCATGCATGAATCTCGCATCACCCACCTTTTCCTTCCCTCTACTTCCTTCTTTTGACAAGTGCCATTTTCCCCTTCTCCTTTAATGTTCACCTTCTCCCAAATAGTCAAACTTATTGCCCTAAACCCCACCGCCAAATTTCACCTCTTTTGGGAATGTTTTGGTTAGGTTTTAAAATGGCTCAAGTTTGAATTTAATTCAAACTTGAATTATTTTTCTTCCTCTAAAAATTGCCAAACCAATTTATTCAAATTCTGCATATTCTCAAGACTCCAGGGATATTTTATTTTCTGAAATATTCCACCTCTAGCACCTCTTTCTTTTCTCCTAAATTCTGGTTGAAGAATTAAGGAAAAGAAAAGAGAGATGGAGAAGCCAGCCCAACTGGGCCTCCCAGCTACCGCAGCTCGGCCCAGCCACCCGCGCAGCCAGACCGGCCCAAGGCCTAGGCCCAGCAGCGCCCCCCTCTAACCCTAGTTTCCCGATCCCCTCATCTCTCCCTCCCTTCGTCCTCTTCCAGCGCCGCCAGTCACCCATCGTCCGATCCCATCGCCTCTCCTGCTCGATCCTATCTCTCTCCCGCGACCCCGAGCTCCATGCAGTCCGAGCGCCACGAGGAGGAGCCCCTTGAGCACCGGCCGCCGCCGCCAGTCTTCGCCGTGCCCCTGCTGCCTTCCTTCCCCGCGCCTCCTCCTCGCCAACTCCCTGTCGCCGAGCGTCGAGGAGAGGAGCCCCTCGAGCACCGGCCGCGCGCCGCGCGCCCAACCTCCTCTTCGCCCGCCTCCTCGTCTGTCCATCGCCGCCGCGGCCCGGGCCCCGCCTGACGGATCCCCGAGCAGTCTTCCGGCCGCGCCTCCCCGTCACCCGCGTCTCCTCGCGCTGGCCCCGGCCAGCCGGCCACCGGAGCCTCGCCGACGCCCCGTCCTCGCCTCTCCACACGCTCGCCAGGTCCCCGTGCCGAGCCGGCCCTGCAGCCCCGTCCCCGGCCTCCGATGACTCGCCGCGCCCGCCAAGTTCCTGCGTGAGCCTCCTCTGCTCGCTCGCGTGGGCCGCAGCGGCTGCAAGGCCGGTCGTAGCCAGCCAGCCTCGCCTTTGCTCCGAAACTAGGATCGTCAAGGTCATCTTCGAGAATTTTCACCAAGTACCACGACATTCGGAGCCCCTTGGAAACGTCAAGTTCGACTACAAAACGTCAAACGTGTACCACTACCGCCGCCCGAACTTCTACGAACGGTGTACCACGGCGAACATGTACGGCTACATGATGACCCGCCAAGACCTCGAACCACTACCATCGCGAGAACAACTACTTCCACTACTGTCGCCACGTGAACAACTACTTCCTCTACCGACGCCGTGTACAACTACTTCCGACGACGTCCCGTGAACGCCTACTTCCTCTACACCGCTCCGAATGCGAACCGTCTCGTTTGAATGCTTCGAAGGTATAACCCGAAACGACCGCCGTGGACCGAATGCACGTTGTATGAGATGCCCGTGTTTGCACCATGTCCTAATTGTCATTGCAAGTTCCTCCTTGTTTCCATGCCAAAATCCCGTGGGAACCCGGTAGCCGGGAGCACCCCACCATCTTGCATGACTCGCTCACGCTCACTTCCTTTTGTACCGGTATCTCCGTGAGCTACCGGAACCGATATGTTGCCGTGGCACCATTTTTGTTTCGCCGCCGTGGCACCTTTTCCCTTCCGCCATGGCGACTAATGCTTCTTATCATGCTCATGTCAACATTTTCATAAAAATTGCATAAAACTTGCATATGTCATCCGCATCATGATAACAACAATTAAAATGTTTAAAATTGTTGTTTGCTTTAAATTGCTAAATAACATGGGGATTTTCCGGAATTGTTGTTTGTTGTTTCCGGCCTCATTTAAACTTGCCTAGATAGGTAGTTTTCTTTTGCTTCACCCTCTTGCCATGTTTAACACCACTTAATATTGTTGGGTACATAACGAGATCAAACTAAATAACTTGTTGTGGTGCTTCGTCAATATGCAACTCGTTGCATATTGATCTCCACTTAATTTGTAGAACTGCTTGTGCACTTTGCCATGCCATGCTTCATTAAACCGGACATGCATCATACTCGTTTGTGCATCATGCCATGTTGATGTGTTGGTTATTTACTATGTTGTGTGCTTCTTTTCCGGTGATTGCTTCTTCGGGTTGGTTCCGATAACGTCGCGTTTGTGAGGATCCGTTCAACTACGTCCGTTTGTCTTCTTCATGGACTCTTTCTTCTTCCTTGCGGGATTTCAGGCAAGATGATCATACCCTCGAAATCACTACTATCTTTGCTATGCTAGTTTGCTCGCTCTTTTGCCATGCCAATGCTACGATGCCTACCACTTGCTTGTCAGCCACCCAAATTGCCATGTTCAACCTCTAACCCACCATGTCCTAGCAAACCGTTGATTGGCTATGTTACCGCTTTGCTCAGCCCCTCTTATAGCGTTGTTAGTTGCAGGTGAAGATCGAAGTTTGTTCCTTGTTGGAACATGGAGATGTTGTTCTTTGTTGGAACATGTTTACTTGTTGGGATATCACAATATATCTTACTTAATTAATGCATCTATATACTTGGTAAAGGGTGGAAGGCTCGGCCTTATGCCTGGTGTTTTGTTCCACTCTTGCCGCCCTAGTTTCCGTCATATCGGTGTTATGTTCCCGGATTTTGCGTCCCTTACGCGGTTGGGCTATAATGGGAACCCCTTGACAGTTCGCCTTAAGTAAAGCTTCTCCAGCAATGCCCAACATTGGTTTTACCATTTGCCACCTAGCCTTTTCTTTTCCCTTGGGAGTCGCGCTCCTGAGGGTCATCATTATTTTACCCCCCCCCCGGGCCAGTGCTCCTCTGAGTGTTGGTCCAACCTGTCAGCTGCCGGTGGCCACCAGGGGCAACTCTGGGTTGGCCTACCCGTACCTTAGACAATCTGAGTGTGCCCTGAGAAAGAGATATGTGCAGCTCCTATCGGGATTTGTCGGCACATTCGGGCGGTGTTGCTGGTTTAGTTTTACCCTGTCGAAATGTCTTGTTGTACCGGGATACCGAGTCTGATCGGAATGTCTCGGGTGGAGGTCTATTCCTTCGTTGACCGTGAGAGCTTGTGATGGGCTAAGTTGGGACACCCCTGCAGGGATTTGAACTTTCGAAAGCCGTGCCCGCGGTTATGGGCAGATGGGAATTTGTTAACGTCCGGTTGTAGAAAACCCGAAGTTGACCTTAATTAAAATACATCAACCGTGTGTGTAACCGTGATGGTCTCTTTCCGGCGGAGTCCGGGAAGTGAACACGGTGTTGGAGTTATGTTTGGCGTAGGTTGCTCTAGGATCACTTCTTGATCGCTACTAGCTTCACGACCGTGCCTTGCTTCTCTTCTCGCTCTCATTTGCGTATGTTATCCACCATATATGCTAGTCGCTTGCTGCAGCTCCACCTTATTACCCCAGCCTTCCTATAAGCTTAAATAGTCTTGATCTCGCGGGTGCGAGATTGCTGAGTCCCCGTGGCTCACAGATACTTCCAAAACCAGCTTGCAGGTGCCGATGAGTCTGTGCAGATGATGCAACCAAGCTCAGGAGGAGCTCGAAGAAGATCTTGCCCTTTGTGTTGTTTCGTTTTAGTTGATCAACATTGGAGCCCAGTTGGGGTCGATCGGGGACCTTTGTCGCATTTGGGGTTCTTCTTTTATTTTGGTTCCGTAGTCGGACCTTGATTGTATCTGGATGATGTAATGCTTTATTCATGTAATTGTGTGAAGTGGCGATTGTAAGCCAACTATGTATCTCTTTCCCTTATGTTTTACATGGGTTGTGTGAAGATTACCTCACTTGCGACATTGCTTTCAATGCGGTTATGCCTCTAAGTCGTGCTTCGACACGTGGGAGATATAGCCGCATTGAGGGCGTTACAAGTTGGTATCAGAGCCTTCCCCGACCTTAGGAGCCCCATTGCTTGATCGTTTTTAGCAGCCGAGTTGTGTCTAGAAAAATGTTTTGAGTCCTTAGGAATTATATATCGGAGAGTTTAGGAATTCTTTTTACTTCCCAGTCTCCTCATCGCTCTGGTAAGGCATCCTGACGTAGAGTTTTGACTCTTCTCTTCTCAAATTTCACTAAAAAAAAATTTAGGATCACGCGGGTATCTTGGAATCGTTCCGATGGTTTTATGATGAGAACATTGTCTTGGTGCCTCCTGTCAGGGGTTTAGTGGAAGTGTCCCGGGGAGTTGAGCTCTGAGGTGTTGTCATCATAATTTTATCGTTGCAATTCTGGAATACCTGAGTTTAGTACGCCGACATCGAAAATATCTTTTATGCAGTTCGTTGGTGAGATAACCTCGACGCCACCCAGTACTGGGGCGGGAGTTCGGGAGTATCGCCATAATTTGTATAACGGATGATTTTCGAAGGTTGAGGTAGATGATTTCCGAAGGTTTCTTGGTTATGTGTTGAAGGATGGATACAGCTGGATGTAGGATTTGCTAGTTTGGGTGAGATATTATGCTTCCCCTGTATCCCCAACACCTGATTGCATAACCGGAAAATTTCGGGAGTTTCATAGGTGGGAATTCAAGTAGCTCTTAGGATATCTTTCCGACGGATGTATGATATGAAATTGGGGTTCGACGTCTAGTGGTCCGCCTATTCACGGTCGATTTTACAGTGGTCTCGTTGTGTCTTAAAGATTCCTTGGCTATGCCGACTCGGGGACGCTTCGTATGTCATGTGCACTGCCTTGTACATGATGGTGCTGTACGATCGAGCCCGTGTAGGCCCCACCACGAAAACTTCGGACGAAATCTCTATCATATGTTTGTTCTGGCTTATTTTGCAAGCCAGTCCTTTGTTTTTGTTTTGAGTTGTGGTATTCGAGTTGCTTCAATGTCAAATGTTGATTCCATACCTTTTCCTAAATGGTGTTCTCATATTTCTATGTGAATACCAATCCTTCTCGACAATCGAGATTGTCATGTCAATCCTTTTCAACCGGTGTGTCTCTCCTCAAGTGGATCCGTTCACGTCAACATTTGCAAGATCATTTATCCCTTCTTCTCAACGGTGTTTGTTTCATCCGTCTCCAAGTTGCCTTTGTTTTTCCCACCCTCCCTCCCTTTTGTTTTCTTCAAGGACTAAGATTTCTTCTTCAAGTATCCATTTTATTGATGGGAAGTTTCTCCATTCGTTTCCGTCAATGTTCTTATCCGGTGATTCTCATGAAGATTCTAATGGAGCTTCAAGTTCGTCATTCCTCGTTCTTTTCTTCTCCGGTGGATTTAATTCAAGCTTTGGTATTAAGCATACTCCTTTTCTTTTTTTTTTCCAATGCTTTTCTTATGCCGGTGCACCTCTTAATCATCCATCTCTCGCTATTAAATTGTTCCGGAGTGCTCAAGATATCTCGAAGATTCGTGTTTCCACTCTGCATTCGTTCAAGCTCTTTCGAGATTGGTATCTCATTCAAGTCATTTAATTCAACCGGTGCAACATCTCTTTTTTAAATCTTTTCAACGGTGTTCTTTTGAGTGGGCCCTAACCCACAGGTCTTTTCCCAGGATCTTACCTGACTCTTCTATTTTCCCAAAGCTATCTCAAATTCTTCTCCAAGTTTGACGTAAGAATGAGTTATCATTAGTCAAATGCTTTTCTCCAAGATCTTTCAAATTCTTTTCATAGTTGGCTCAACCTCTTCGCTTTTGATTCTTCCGGTGTGCCTCAATAATTCTTGGTGGTGTTTCTCGTGGTCATTCTCGGATTTTGAAGACCGAAGAAGAGTTTCTCTTTAATCTCGCTCCATTCTCTTCAAGATTCGTGATTCTAGCTTGTTGCCATCCTCTCGTAATTGTTTTGATCGTGAGAATTCTTTTCATCCATCAGGAGATATTCAAGAGTCTTCTCAGTTTGTCATCCGGAGTCCATCAATTCAGGTTTATTCATTCTCAGCCGTCAGTTATCATTCTCCTATCTTGCCGGTGCATCTATCGAATATCCTCTAATCAGTTCTTGATCTCTTTGTTCTCATGTATCTAGTTTGTCTCAAGCACCTTCGTTCATTTGCTAATTCTTACCGGTGATGCACCCCTACTTCGATCATTTTCAATTCTTACGGTGGTTCTTTCAAGATCTCTCTTCCTTGTCCATCATATCAATTCATTTGTTGTTCCAATCCTACCGGTGGTTCGTTGAAGACCTTCTCAAGTTTTGATATATCTCTTTTAATCCTTTCTACGAGAATAAGTAGTATGCCAAATCCGTTGATTGTCGTCAATTTAATTGGTGAAGGATAAGCATAACATAATTCTTATTCTTGTTCATCCAAGTGATTAATTCTTTATTCCGAAGGCCCTTAAAATTCTCGGTTTCATTTGTTTCATCTTCTCTTTTTCCCGGAGTTCCAAGCTCTAATTATCACGGAGATCCATCTAAATCATTGCAAGGATTCACCTTGTGTTTTCAATTTCTCTTTCTTTTCATTCCTTTTGTTTACCGGAGTTCTTCATGGAGGTTCTACATGATGGTTCATCAAGGATTTAATTCCCTTCTCAAAGTTTTCATCGAGATTCTTTCCTAAGGAGCTCAAGCTTTCTTCATATGGTAATCCGGAGTGCAATTCTTTCTACCATATTTTGGAGGTGGTATTATGTCATTCTTGATAATTTGAGTTCATGTTCCATGATTCACATGTTGTTAAGAATGAGTTATTTTTAAATCCATCAACCTCGTTGTTGGAGTTATCTTGTGTCATATTTCACCTAAAAGCCTTCCATTGGGAATGTTGCTATTTGTGGTGCTTGCCAATGATCCAAGTTATCTCTTTATCATCTTGGTGGAAGAAGTTTTCATCTCTTCGTTCATCTCAAACAAGCAATTGTTTCCGTTAGTGGCCGGTTGTCACCTTATAATTTTGAGATGTTTTCCATAAGCCCACTACAAGCTTGTGCTTTTCGTTGTTGATTTTCCAACAACTCCGTTCAATTCTTATTTGCAAGGATGCTTTCCAAACTCATTTGTGGCAGAAGTTGGCATTTTCTTCTCCATTCTGTTATTCCAATGATATATCTTCTATTATTTCTTTCGGAGGCATTGTGACGTTGCTCTTTTCACTCACCATCTCGATTCGTGAGGATCGTGTTCTTTTCTTGCTTATCCATTTAACCGGAGTGTCGTGTTTTCATTCGAGTTCTCTAATCTTATCAAGTTTTCCCTCCTTTCTCAACTGGAGAGCTGTCTGAAATCCTTCTTACCCATTGTGCCATTCTTTCAATAGTTCCGGAGGCAGTGTGTTGTTGATTTCATCAAGTAACATCCCATCTTCTCAAGTTCATGTTCTATTCCTTCCATGTTCAACCGGAGTACTGCCCGAATTCTTCCCCTCTCATCTTGTTTTAACCGGAGTGGTTTCGAATTCTATCTTGTCCATTAAACTCTTGATTCATGTCTTTGCAACCTTCAAGTTCTCGTAATGTTCCTTGTTCCTTTTTTTTTCTAACAGATTGTTTGCAATCTCGTTCTTCTCAGTTGTGCTCTTTCTTTTAAATTGCTCAACCTCTCAAGGTTCTTTGGTTTCACTCATTGGTCAAAGAAGCAACTTGGTTTTACCTCTCCTCTCCCTCTTCCGTTTTCCCTCCGGTGCCATCCTAGATCTCGGGACGAGATCCTCTAGTAGTGGTGGAGTGTTGTAACGCCCCGAGACCGATGCTCGAGAAGACTTCCGGCTATTCCGAGTTTCGCCGTGTGTTTTATTTGCTTTTGTGCATTTCATCATGTCATCATGTGCATGGTGTGATTTCTCATACATATTATGTTGTTGCATGTTCCATGCATGAATCTCGCATCACCCACCTTTTCCTTCCCTCTACTTCCTTCTTTTGACAAGTGCCATTTTCCCCTTCTCCTTTAATGTTCACCTTCTCCCAAATAGTCAAACTTATTGCCCTAAACCCCACCGCCAAATTTCACCTCTTTTGGGAATGTTTTGGTTAGGTTTTAAAATGGCTCAAGTTTGAATTTAATTCAAACTTGAATTATTTTTCTTCCTCTAAAAATTGCCAAACCAATTTATTCAAATTCTGCATATTCTCAAGACTCCAGGGATATTTTCTTTTCTGAAATATTCCACCTCTAGCACCTCTTTCTTTTCTCCTAAATTCTGGTTGAAGAATTAAGGAAAAGAAAAGAGAGATGGAGAAGCCAGCCCAACTGGGCCTCCCAGCTACCGCAGCTCGGCCCAGCCACCCGCGCAGCCAGACCGGCCCAAGGCCTAGGCCCAGCAGCGCCCCCCTCTAACCCTAGTTTCCCGATCCCCTCATCTCTCCCTCCCTTCGTCCTCTTCCAGCGCCGCCAGTCACCCATCGTCCGATCCCATCGCCTCTCCTGCTCGATCCCATCTCTCTCCCGCGACCCCGAGCTCCCTGCAGTCCGAGCGCCACGAGAAGGAGCCCCTTGAGCACCGGCCGCCGCCGCCAGTCTTCGCCGTGCCCCTGCTGCCTTCCTTCCCCGCGCCTCCTCCTCGCCAACTCCCTGTCGCCGAGCGTCGAGGAGAGGAGCCCCTCGAGCACCGGCCGCGCGCCGCGCGCCCAACCTCCTCTTCGCCCGCCTCCTCGTCTGTCCGTCGCCGCCGCGGCACGGGCCCCGCCTGACGGATCCCCGAGCAGTCTTCCGGCGCCGCGCCTCCCCGTCACCCGCGTCTCCTCGCGCTGGCCCCGGCCAGCCGGCCACCGGAGCCTCGCCGACGCCCCGTCCTCGCCTCTCCACACGCTCGCCAGGTCCCCGTGCTGAGCCGGCCCTGCAGCCCCGTCCCCGGCCTCCGATGACTCGCCGCGCCCGCCAAGTTCCTGCGTGAGCCTCCTCTGCTCGCTCGCGTGGGCCGCAGCGGCTGCAAGGCCGGTCGTAGCCAGCCAGCCTCGCCTCTGCTCCGAAACCAGGATCGTCAAGGTCATCTTCGAGAATTTTCACCAAGTACCACGACATTCGGAGCCCCTTGGAAACGTCAAGTTCGACTACAAAACGTCAAACGTGTACCACTACCGCCGCCCGAACTTCTACGAACGGTGTACCACGACGAACATGTACGGCTACATGATGACCCGCCAAGACCTCGAACCACTACCATCGCGAGAACAACTACTTCCACTACCGTCGCCACGTGAACAACTACTTCCTCTACCGACGCCGTGTACAACTACTTCCGACGACGTCCCGTGAACGCCTACTTCCTCTACACCGCTCCGAATGCGAACCGTCTCGTTTGAACGCTTCGAAGGTATAACCCGAAACGACCGCCGTGGACCGAATGCACGTTGTATGAGATGCCCGTGTTTGCACAATGTCCGAATTGTCATTGCAAGTTCCTCCTCGTTTCCATGCCACAATCCCGTGGGAACCCGGTAGCCGGGAGCACCCCACCATCTTGCATGACTCGCTCACGCTCACTTCCTTTTGTACCGGTATCTCCGTGAGCTACCGGAACCGATATGTTGCCGTGGCACCATTTTTGTTTCGCCGCCGTGGCACCTTTTCCCTTCCGCCATGGCGACTAATGCTTCTTATCATGCTCATGTAAACATTTTCATAAAAATTGCATAAGACTTGCATATGTCATCCGCATCATGATAACAACAATTAAAATGTTTAAAATTGTTGTTTGCTTTAAATTGCTAAATAACATGGGGATTTTCCGGAATTGTTGTTTGTTGTTTCCGGCCTCATTTAAACTTGCCTAGATAGGTAGTTTTCTTTTGCTTCACCCTCTTGCCATGTTTAACACCACTTAATATTGTTGGGTACATAACGAGATCAAACTAAATAACTTGTTGTGGTGCTTCGTCAATATGCAACTCGTTGCATATTGATCTCCACTTAATTTGTAGAACTGCTTGTGCACTTTGCCATGCCATGCTTCATTAAACCGGACATGCATCATACTCGTTTGTGCATCATGCCATGTTGATGTGTTGGTTATTTACTATGTTGTGTGCTTCTTTTCCGGTGATTGCTTCTTCGGGTTGGTTCCGATAACGTCGCGTTTGTGAGGATCCGTTCAACTACGTCCGTTTGTCTTCTTCATGGACTCTTTCTTCTTCCTTGCGGGATTTCAGGCAAGATGATCATACCCTCGAAATCACTACTATCTTTGCTATGCTAGTTTGCTCGCTCTTTTGCCATGCCAATGCTACGATGCCTACCACTTGCTTGTCAGCCACCCAAATTGCCATGTTCAACCTCTAACCCACCATGTCCTAGCAAACCATTGATTGGCTATGTTACCGCTTTGCTCAGCCCCTCTTATAGCGTTGTTAGTTGCAGGTGAAGATCGAAGTTTGTTCCTTGTTGGAACATGGAGATGTTATTCCTTGTTGGAACATGTTTACTTGTTGGGATATCACAATATATCTTACTTAATTAATGCATCTATATACTTGGTAAAGGGTGGAAGGCTCGGCCTTATGCCTGGTGTTTTGTTCCACTCTTGCCGCCCTAGTTTCCGTCATATCGGTGTTATGTTCCCGGATTTTGCGTCCCTTACGCGGTTGGGCTATAATGGGAACCCCTTGACAGTTCGCCTTAAGTAAAGCTTCTCCAGCAATGCCCAACATTGGTTTTACCATTTGCCACCTAGCCTTTTCTTTTCCCTTGGGAGTCGCGCTCCTGAGGGTCATCATTATTTTACCCCCCCGGGCCAGTGCTCCTCTGAGTGTTGGTCCAACCTGTCAGCTGCCGGTGGCCACCAGGGGCAACTCTGGGTTGGCCTACCCGTACCTTAGACAATCTGAGTGTGCCCTGAGAAAGAGATATGTGCAGCTCCTATCGGGATTTGTCGGCACATTCGGGCGGTGTTGCTGGTTTAGTTTTACCCTGTCGAAATGTCTTGTTGTACCGGGATACCGAGTCTGATCGGAATGTCTCGGGTGGAGGTCTATTCCTTCGTTGACCGTGAGAGCTTGTGATGGGCTAAGTTGGGACACCCCTGCAGGGATTTGAACTTTCGAAAGCCGTGCCCGCGGTTATGGGCAGATGGGAATTTGTTAACGTCCGGTTGTAGAAAACCCGAAGTTGACCTTAATTAAAATACATTAACCGTGTGTGTAACCGTGATGGTCTCTTTCCGGCGGAGTCCGGGAAGTGAACACGGTGTTGGAGTTATGTTTGACGTAGGTTGCTCTAGGATCACTTCTTGATCGCTACTAGCTTCACGACCGTGCCTTGCTTCTCTTCTCGCTCTCATTTGCGTATGTTATCCACCATATATGCTAGTCGCTTGCTGCAGCTCCACCTTATTACCCCAGCCTTCCTATAAGCTTAAATAGTCTTGATCTCGCGGGTGCGAGATTGCTGAGTCCCCGTGGCTCACAGATACTTCCAAAACCAGTTTGCAGGTGCCGATGAGTCTGTGCAGATGACGCAACCAAGCTCAGGAGGAGCTCGAAGAAGATCTTGCCCTTTGTGTTGTTTCGTTTTAGTTGATCAGCATTGGAGCCCAGTTGGGGTCGATCGGGGACCTTTGTCGCATTTGGGGTTCTTCTTTTATTTTGGTTCCGTAGTCGGACCTTGATTGTATCTGGATGACGTAATGCTTTATTCATGTAATTGTGTGAAGTGGCGATTGTAAGCCAACTATGTATCTCTTTCCCTTATGTTTTGCATGGGTTGTGTGAAGATTACCTCACTTGCGACATTGCTTTCAATGCGGTTATGCCTCTAAGTCGTGCTTCGACACGTGGGAGATATAGCCGCATCGAGGGCGTTACATCGCCGCCGACTAGAGACGACGTCGCACATGCTCCTCCCCCTGCCCCCCTACCAAGCCGATGCTACGTGGGTCGGCCAGTGGTGCTACGTTGTTGTCGGTATCGTGAATGGTTGGTCCACAAGGTCAACCACGCATGGACCACAGGCAGCTCTCTCTTTGGCCGAAACCATCAAGTACCCAAGAGCTGGGAATAGAACCTCCGACAAGAGCTGGGCTTCCTGACCTCCGAAAGCAACCCAACCAGGCTTTTATATGCGTGGTGCGACAACTCTGCCTCGTTAGGACAGTCACGACACGTTGCGAGCATGCAGCTTGGGCAGTGAAGATGCGTCAGTCGCCAGGGGTGATTCACCAGCTCACCTACCTCAAGGCCGACACCTACCTCAATGTGTGGCACCACCAGGCTAAAATATCACCAAGGGCGGCGGAGACAAGACTGGAGTTCGCTCCCGGAAGATAGAAAACCTTGACACATCACTACACATTTAATACGTTCACCTACCATGTCAGAGGGCATTCCCTTAGCAACTATGTCATTGTGTAGACCCTTGACTTATACAAGAAGGATCGGGCGAACAAGAAAATAGGTTGGACACTTGGTGGAACATCAGTAGGGATACACAACGCTTCCTGTTC
>NW_021284703.1:38106-39601 GCF_002162155.2 Triticum dicoccoides
GAACATTGATCTGAGGCTAGCATATCATGGCATCGAGGTACTATTCATTTGTCCCTTGCCTATTTAGATGACCAGTTCCGGTTAATGTTTTATTTAACAACTGAAGTCTTTCGATTAAATTCAGGAGTATATACAGAGCACACACTTAGTGAAAGATCTTGCTTGTTTATTTTCTGAGATCTGGAAACTGGTTAATGGTCATGATCAGGTCGGTCCGCATTCTACTTCATAAGTAAGAACAGTGTTATTTTATTGATATATGATATGTTAATGCTTTGTAACCCTATTTATTCTTGGTGATGTTGCTTTCTCCTTCGTAGGACAATGTACAGATGTGTTTCAGTGATGCGCTGGAGCATGTTTATGATGAAAATCGGTATCCATTACGCAAACGTAATTTGAACAACGAGTTGAGGTACACTGGTGGTTTGAACCTGCAGGAACTAGTAGTTTTTTTTTCTTTTCCTTTCTTACACTTCCGCTTTGTGTTTTCATTGGACAATTAGTATACCTCTTACGTTGCAAACTGCTTCAATCATCTTTCCTTGTAGTTTCGGCAGTGCACGCAGGGTATCAGTAAGGAAGTAAGTACACTGTGGTGTGGTTTCCCATACATTGTGATCTCTTATGTAGACCGTAACTACATCAGATGTCACTCCTAATTTGTGTGTATAGGTTCCGGATTCGATAGCTCTTGAGTTAATTTCCTGGGAAGTTAGGTTCAAGGTATTATGTATTGATATTGAGAGGTAATAGCTCATTATGTCCATGAGGTTCTGTACCTAATAGCTCATTCTGTCCAATTTCAGTGTGACCTGCCAAAGACATATGTGCAGTATGCCAGAAAGAAGCTCAAGATTGCAGAAACCATAGGATTGATTCCCAAGGCCAAGATATTCGCGTAGTTGTTTGTTGCTTGTTGGCGTGGTGGTCATTTGGAATAAGTTTCAGAAAATAAACTGTAATATTCCAGGTTAGCTACTGCATCTATGGTTAAACGCCTATGTATATGGAGATGCATGTTCATGTGATTTAATTTCGTTCCTTTGGAGGAAATTGCTCTTATTTGTACGTAGTTTAATATGTGTCCCTAGATCTTGCTTGATAATTAAATACATTGATTGGGTTTGTATTAAGCAATTATGACATGTGGTTATTTAGGAACAGGTTTAATCCAATGTTTCCTAATTAAAAAGCATATCATAAAGATGATTTTTTTAGTTTTTCAAAATTCTGAAATTTATCATGTGTTCATATAAATGCTACTCCCTCTGTTCTATAATGTAGTATAGATTTCTTTTAAGTCAATCCTCACAAACATTGATGAAGTTTGTGGTAAAAAACATTTACATCTAGAATGCCAAATATATCAATAGATTCATTATAAGATGTATTTTCGTATTTCATATATTTGGTATTCTACATATAAATAGTTTTTTTTATGAATTTGGTCAACGTATGCAAAGTTTGTTTTTCAAAAAATCTATATGCGCTA
>NW_021284703.1:39611-47200 GCF_002162155.2 Triticum dicoccoides
AAAAAAAACAGCATGCTATGGCGAAATAGCGTAGCCCTTAAAATCCGTTATATCGAATGATTGTACATTGATTTCATTTAGGAAGGTATTGCTCAGAATATTTAAATCAGTGATCATTTAGCTTAATCATTTTTCTTCCTCTGCAGTTACTGAAGGGAAAGCGCATATACCCCCCAGAGCTTATCTTGGAGAATACTTACCTCTCTCGTTACATCAAAGATGAAGCCTTGGACTGGTATTTTGACTCGGACCTCTGTTTACTTGCGTCATTGAGTGACTATCAGCGGCTGGTCCTTCGTAATGAAGTAAGCATGTGTATCAATTACTTTCAGCTTAGTAATGCATCTACATGTCATCTGTGTGCTCATGCAGCTGGTAACCAGTTCCTCCTTCTCTTTAACTTTGAATGGGTGGCAGCAATTTTTTGTTTCATGGGAATATGGATGCATTTCCTATTCTTTTTAGCACGAATTTATGCGAGTAACCTCCAAGTTCTAGGGCCAGAGCTTCTTGGCGAAATGCAAAAATGATTGTCACATCCTGCGGAGATAAAGCACAGTTTAAAAATGTGTGCTTGCAAGAAATTGTGGATAATCTCATAATGTGCTCCATAGAAGAAAAGGACATTTCAATTAAAATGAAATACAGATTGTTTCATATAGTGAATTACTGATGCATTTTCTGCAAGCAGCAAGTTTCTTTAAAACCAAAATAAAACAAATGGTCCACATACAGGCTGCTCCGAAAATACGCGTACTATCTCGTTTTTTGTATGTGTAAACAGGTTTCTGCCGGATTTTCCAAGTACCCATATACTTTGACATATTCCGGTCACTGAAAAAGATGGCGCGCTATGGCGCCGCTAATAGCACACTATAGCGTGTTGAGAACTGCCTCACTAAATAAATCAGCGTATTTTGTCTCAATAATACTCCCTCTGTAAACAAATATAATACTTTTCTAGATCACAAATATAGCATGGTACTAGCATATTTTAAGGTCAGCACTATTTTGTTACAGCAGACTATTTTTTCCTTGGTTCCAGTACCACGTGTATTTCTTTTTGGGATTTCTTAAAGTGCGCAAGTACTCGAATCAATAATAGCTGCACAAAAATATTCCTTAAGAGTATTATTCCACGCCCTAATATCCACTGCATAAAGATACCGCCTCGGTATAGCAAGCAGATTGAGCGAGGTGCCTCTAAATTGTACTTGCCGCTGTATAATTGTCCAATAAAGTTTTCAAAACACTGGCTATAGTGCAGCTATAGCTTATTTTGAGAGCCGCCACTATTTGACATAGCCTGACCGAATGTCATTCTCAGAATAGCCGTTATATGTTGCTTCTCTTCTTTTATCGTGCAGGGTGGCCACGAGTATGTAAGTTGGAGTGAATACCGAGAGTTCTAGAATACCCCAGAAGCTGACAAAGATTATCTACAGTACAGGGAATCGATTGTGTAGAATCTTAAGGTTTGCGTGCTGCAACAATAAGCTGCTCCAAGTTTAAAACTCTGCTCAGTTTTATTTTATTTTATTCGGAACTAACAACCATTTGGTCTCTTGACAGTGGTTTGAAGATGATGTTCTCAAAGGCTATATTCAGGTCTACTTATATTACCACACAAAACCATATGATGACAACTAATTTCTATATATGTGTGTGCAGTAGCATGGCAATAACTTCTCTGTTGTACTATGTAGGGGCCTGGCTTCCGTAATAGAGCTTTGTGCCAAGCAATTAGGATTGCTGCTAGGTTCCAGAACATTGATCTGAGGCTAGCATATCATGGCATCGAGGTACTATTCATTTGTCCCTTGCCTATTTAGATGACCAGTTCCGGTTAATGTTTTATTTAACAACTGAAGTCTTTCGATTAAATTCAGGAGTATATACAGAGCACACACTTAGTGAAAGATCTTGCTTGTTTATTTTCTGAGATCTGGAAACTGGTTAATGGTCATGATCAGGTCGGTCCGCATTCTACTTCATAAGTAAGAACAGTGTTATTTTATTGATATATGATATGTTAATGCTTTGTAACCCTATTTATTCTTGGTGATGTTGCTTTCTCCTTCGTAGGACAATGTACAGATGTGTTTCAGTGATGCGCTGGAGCATGTTTATGATGAAAATCGGTATCCATTACGCAAACGTAATTTGAACAACGAGTTGAGGTACACTGGTGGTTTGAACCTGCAGGAACTAGTAGTTTTTTTTTCTTTTCCTTTCTTACACTTCCGCTTTGTGTTTTCATTGGACAATTAGTATACCTCTTACGTTGCAAACTGCTTCAATCATCTTTCCTTGTAGTTTCGGCAGTGCACGCAGGGTATCAGTAAGGAAGTAAGTACACTGTGGTGTGGTTTCCCATACATTGTGATCTCTTATGTAGACCGTAACTTTACATCAGATGTCACTCCTAATTTGTGTGTATAGGTTCCGGATTCGATAGCTCTTGAGTTAATTTCCTGGGAAGTTAGGTTCAAGGTATTATGTATTGATATTGAGATGTAATAGCTCATTATGTCCATGAGGTTCTGTACCTAATAGCTCATTCTGTCCAATTTCAGTGTGACCTGCCAAAGACATATGTGCAGTATGCCAGAAAGAAGCTCAAGATTGCAGAAACCATAGGATTGATTCCCAAGGCCAAGATATTCGCGTAGTTGTTTGTTGCTTGTTGGCGTGGTGGTCATTTGGAATAAGTTTCAGAAAATAAACTGTAATATTCCAGGGTAGCTACTGCATCTATGGTTAAACGCCTATGTATATGGAGATGCATGTTCATGTGATTTAATTTCGTTCCTTTGGAGGAAATTGCTCTTATTTGTACGTAGTTTAATATGTGTCCCTAGATCTTGCTTGATAATTAAATACATTGATTGGGTTTGTATTAAGCAATTATGACATGTGGTTATTTAGGAACAGGTTTAATCCAATGTTTCCTAATTAAAAAGCATATCATAAAGATGATTTTTTTAGTTTTTCAAAATTCTGAAATTTATCATGTGTTCATATAAATGCTACTCCCTCTGTTCTATAATGTAGTATAGATTTCTTTTAAGTCAATCCTCACAAACATTGATGAAGTTTGTGGTAAAAAACATTTACATCTAGAATGCCAAATATATCAATAGATTCATTATAAGATGTATTTTCGTATTTCATATATTTGGTATTCTACATATAAATAGTTTTTTTTATGAATTTGGTCAACGTATGCAAAGTTTGTTTTTCAAAAAATCTATATGCGCTATAGTATGGAGCGGAGGAAGTACTACTGACATGTTAATTTTCAGGTAAAACGTTTCCATTCAGAAAAAGTCAAACATTGATTGTTCTCCATTTTTGGCAACATTCAGAAATTCATGTTCAAAACATCAAGGCAAATCTGCACCCAACATTTGGGATTCAAAAGTTTGAGAAAATCTACTTCAAACATTGAAACTCAAGCATTCAGAAATTTTTACATTCAAGAAATCTTATATTTACTAAGGTTGTTGCTAGGCATCAGCCGGCTGATCTTATGGAAAAACGAGCCGTCTAGCAAACCGTTGATTAGCATTTATTTTGGCCGCACGATTCCTGGACCAAACCGATAATTCGAAGAGAAATACAAAGATATCAGGTTTGGTTTGTCTCGGCGCTCGATCGTGAGACCGTGGGTTGTCGTTTAGACAACCACGAAATCAGAGAGGCCCCGAGGTAGACGCAATATCCGGAAGTGGAGCGCCGAGTGTTAGGACACCCAACCCAGTCGGCGTTGGAGTAGGCGACAAGGCTGGTGTCAGGCGATGCCGTCAGGGTGAGCCCCATAGTTGTGGTGCCACGTATATACCAAAGAATATGTTTCACTAGAGCCAAATGAGTGTCACAGGAGCATGCATGTGGAGGCACACCTGGTGGACAACATACTGAATATTCTGACGTCAGTGTAAGGTACTGAAGAGCACCGACAATGGAGCGGTAGAAGGGAGCATTGGACGCCGGAGAGCCCTCGACGGCGGACACCTTAGCCTTCGTAACGACAGGTGTGGTAGTAGGCTGGCAGTTAAGCATGCCGGCTCTCTCCGGAAGATCGTAGGCATACTTCTGCTGGTGCAGGAAGAAACCAGTGGCACGGCGGACGCCCTCGATGCCGAGGAAGTAGTGGAGAGCCCCCATGTCCTTTAGGGCGAACTCGGTGCGGAGGCGAGCTGTGACGTGCTAAAGTAGCGCTGGCAAGGATGCAGTCATGATGATGTCGTCGACGTATAGGAGGAGGTACACGGTGGTGGCGCCCTGGTGATAAACAAACAGGGAGGCATCGCACCGTGTGGACCGGAAGCCCTGCTGCTGAAGGAAGCCCTGCTGAAGGCAGGCTGCTGACAAAACACATGCTCGTCGAGATGGCCATGCAAGAAAGCATTGGATGCATCGAGGTGCTGAACTGGCGAGGCGCGAGAGACAGCAAGCTGGAGGACAGCGCGAATTCTGCCCGGTTTGACAACCGGGGCGAACGTGTCGGTTAAGTCCACGCCTGCGTGCTGGCGGAAGTCGGGCACCACCCAATGCGCCTTGTAGCTCTAAAGAGAATAGTCGGGGCGAGTCTTGTGGCGGAAGACCCACTTGCCAGTTATGACATTGGCACGGGGAGGCCACGGGACAAGCTGCCATGTACAGTTGTGCTACAGGCCGTCGAACTCCTCATGCATCGCAACAAGCCAGTTCGGATCCCGAAGGGCTGCGCAGGCGGAGGTGGGGAGCAGGGACGGGGCCGAGGTAGACGCAACACACGCGTACTCGTCGGAGGTGTAGCGCTTGCTAGGACGAAACGTCCCAGTCCGAGCTCGAGTGACCACGCCGGTGAGAGGTGCGGCCGTAGTTGGCGGAGCCGAGAGGGGGACCGGTGAGGAGGAAGTAGAGCCGGTCTCCGGAGGCTCCAAGGGGTCACTCGCGATGGCACTAGAGGCAGCGGCGGCAGGAACGGCCAAATGGGCTGCGGCGACGGGGGCAGCCGAGGGGGCCGCAACGACGGGGGCGCCCAAGGGGGCCTTAGCGACGGGGGCACCCGAGGAGTCCTCGGTGGTACGGGCACCCGGGGAGGCATGGTGTTGCTTGTAGCTACATCGGTATTTCCCCAAAGAGGAAGGGATGATGCAGCACAGCGGTGGTAGGTATTTCCCTCAGATATGAAACCAAGGTTATCGAACCAGTAGGAGAAACAAGCAACACAATGTAAACAGGCTCTGCACACAAAGAACAACACTTCGCAACCCGGTCTGTTAAAGGGGTTGTCCATCCATTTTGGGGTACGGTGCCTCAAGATAGGCAAAGGACGTGAGGTAAATTTGTAGATGGGATAGATAGATCGCGGAACAAATAAATTGCAACAAGGTATTTTTGTGTTTTTTTGGTTTAGTAGATCTGAAAATAAACGCAATGAAAAAGTAGATCGCAAGACAAATATATGAGAAAGAAGACCCGGGGGCGTAGGTTTCACTAGTGGCTTCTCTCGAGAAAAATAGCAAATGGTGGGTGAAAAAATTACTGTTGGGCGATTGATAGAACTTCAAATAATCATGATGATATCTAGGAAATGATCATTACATAGGTATCACGTCCATGATTAGTAGACCGACTTCTGTCTGCATTTACTACTATTACTCCACACATCGAATGTATCCAGCATGCATCTAGTGTATTAAGTTCATGAGAAAATGAAGTAATGCAATAAGAACGATGACATGATGTAGACAAGATCCGTTTATCTATTGCGACAGCTATGGATCCCGTCTTTTTATCCTTAGTAGCAACGATGCATACGTGTCGGTTCCCTTTCTGTCACTAGGATCAAGCACCATAAGATCGAACCCACTACCGGGCACCTCTTCCCATTGCAAGATAAATAGATCAAGTTGGCCAAACAAAACCCAAATATCAGAGAAGAAATACAAAGCTATAAGAGATCACACATATAAGAGATCAAAGAACGCAAATAACTTTCATGGATATAAAAAGATATAATTGATCATAAACTTGAAGTTCATCAGATCCCAACAAACACACCGCCAAAAGACTTACATCATATGGATCTCCAAGAGACCATTGTATTGATAATCAAGAGAGAGAGAGAGAGGAAGCCATCTAGCTACTAACTACGGACCCGAAGGTCTGATGTTGATTTCCTGCGATGTAAAAACCATGTAGAAAACAAAAACTGGCACATGGCACTATGTCAACCAAAAAATGATATAAAATGACTATATACTGATTATAAAACATCCAAGATTGATAATGAAACAACATGGAATAATCAAAAATTATAAATACGTTTGAGACGTATCAGCATCCCCAAGCTTAACTCCTGCTCGTCCTCGAGTAGGTAAGTGATAAAACAGAATTTTTGATGTGGAGTGATGTTTATCATGTCATATCATATTCTTTTCTTCATAGCATGGACATTTGGACTTTTATGTTATTCAAAGAAATAGTCTAGTTTTGACATAATAATTTAGATACTCAAGCATATCAACAAGCAACCATGTCTTTCAAAATATCAATGCTAAAACAACTTATCCCTAGCCCATCATGCTCAAACATTGATCCATTCATGAAACACACTCGAATATTAGCTACACCCAATACTTAAGTACGATCATATTGTCCGCTAGTTTGTGCTTTTATAAGAGAGGATGGAGACTCAATTTAAAAAAATAAAATAATGCATAAAGTAAAAGAAAGGCCCTTCGCGGAGGGAAGTAGGGATTTGTAGAGGTGCCAGAGCTCAAAGCGAAAAAATGGAGAGAAAAACATTTTGGGAGGTGTATCCATCCCACCAACAAAAACGACTTGGAGCATCCCAACACTTTCCATGCTAGATATATCATAGGCGGTTCCAAAATAGAAAATAAAGTTTATTCCTTTTTCCACCATAAATTTCACTTTCCATGGCTAGTCGTATCCACGGGTGCCCTCCATACCAACACTTTCCAAGGAATTTATTATTTGACAACATAAAGTAAATTCATTTTTGCATTTGGGGACAGGGCATCGCTAAAACCTTGGCCCTACTCTTGTGCAATGACAAGTGAATAAACACCCATCGTGAGAATAACACCTCTAGCATGGAAAATGTAAGCTACCCGTTACCGTTCCGCGAGCGAAACAAACACACAAAAGAGAAGTTCATTTTGAAACTAGAGATGGCACATGCAAATTTCCTTAGAACGACAAACTAATACCGCATATAGGTAGATATAGTGGACTCATGTGGCAAAACTGGTTTAAAGGATTTTGGATGCACAAGTAGAGGTCATACTTGGTGCAAAATGAAGGCGAGCAAAAAGATTGAGAAGCGACCAACCAAGAAACGAATAATCTCATAAGCAAGCATTAAGCATAATTTACAACGAATAGTGCACCAAGTAGGATATAATTTTCATTTCATGATTATTGACTTTCGTGCATGCATAGGGAAACACAAACGTTAACACCAATATTCTTACTAGAGCACAATTAGTCACCAAGATGACTCACATATCACATCATCATATCTCAAAATTATTACTAAGAATCAAGTTTATTTTTTCCAATGATCTTCA
>NW_021284703.1:47212-47923 GCF_002162155.2 Triticum dicoccoides
GACATATTTTTTTATTTCTTTATCCTCCTTCGATATCTATCACTTTGCGACTAATTTTCATGTGTTGATTTTCATAAGCTCAAACAAATAAAAGTGATGATCATGAGCATAACATATTTTCTTTCTCTCGAAATAATTTAAGTGAAGCAAGGGATAATTTCTTCAAAAATACTAAGCACACCGTGCTAAAAAGATATAAGTGAAGCACTAGAGCAAGTCCATTGCTCATAAAAATCTAACTAAAGCATAGAGAGCAATTCTGACAAGTCATGGCATAATTTTGGCTCTCTCAAATGGGTGTGCCCAGCAAGGATTGTTGACTTAAAACACAAAATAAAACAAGCAAAGACACATATCATAACAGACGCTCCAAGGAAAACACATATCATGTGATGAATAAAAATATAGTCTCGAGTAAAATACCGATGGTCGTTAGAAGAAGGAGGGGATGGCACTCGGGGGCATCCCCAAGCTTAGTTGGTTGCTCATTCTTGGATAATAGCTTGGGATGTCGGGGCATCCCCAAGCTTAGGCTCTTCTATCCTTCTTTCATCCATTGTAAGATAACCCAAAACTTGAAAACTTCAATCACACAAAACTCAACAAAATCCTTGTGAGATCCGTTAGTAAAAGAAAGCAAACCACTACTATAAGTGTTGTGTCAAACCAATTCTTATTTTTTTGTATTATATCTACACTAGTAGAAAACAG
>NW_021284703.1:49769-56079 GCF_002162155.2 Triticum dicoccoides
TCTTTTCTGTGATTCATGATAATTATTTTCGTGAGCATAAAGTTTCTTTCTTTTTCAGCAAGATCAAACAACTATCACCCCGGAAGATCCTAAAGACTTTACTTGGCACAAACACTAATTAAAACATAAAAAACACAATCATAACTGTAGCATAATTGTGCTAACACTCAACAACAGAAAGAAAAAGCAAAAATAAATTAAACCGCACATAAATTTTTTGTATGATCATCCAAAGATTTAACCCATGAGTTGGGCCTTAGCATCATTTTCATCCTTTCCCAAGATTGTGCAACATGCTCATGTTCAAGTTGCTTGAAATTCATGATCTGGGTTCTAAGGGAAATAATTTTTGCGGGAGGAAAATACTTACTGATAAAAGCATCTTTGCACTTATTCCAAGAATGAATACTATTGCGAGGCAAAGAAGGGAACCAAATTTTTGAGGAATCACACAAGGAAAACAGAAATAATTTAATCTTGACCACATCATTGTCCACATCTTTTTTCTTTTGCATATCGCATAATTCCATGAAGGTATTAAGATGGGTTGCGTCATCCTCATTAGGAGTACCGGAAAATTGGTATTTCATAACAATATTCAGCAAAGCAGTATTAATATCACAAGTCTCTGCACTAGTGGCCGGAGGAGCAAGCGGAGTCTCAATAAATCATTGTTGTTGGTATTTGAGAAGTCACATAGTTTGGTGTTCTCTTGAGTCATGATGACCACACAACAAGATTGCACTCAAAAATATATCCGGCAAGAAAACGGCAAACGAAAAAAGAGAGGCGAGTAAAACATCAATTTTTTGTTAAGTGGGGGAGAGGAAAACGAGAGGAAAATAATGTAAATGGGAAGGAGATGAGATTTGTGATCAGGACCCTGGTTATGTTGAAGATCCTCCCCGGCTACGGCGCCAGAAATTCCTTTTGATGTCGCTTGAAGTTACGTCTGTATTTCCCCAAAGAGGAAGGCATGATGCTACACAGCGGTGGTAGATGTTTCCCTCGGATATGAAACCAAGGTTATAGAACTAGTAGGAGAACCAAGCAACACAACGTAAACAGCCCCTGCACCTAAAGAACAACACCTCGCAAACCGATGTGTTAAAGGGGTTGTCAATCCCTTTCAGGGTACGGCACCTCGCAACCCGATGTGTTAAAGGTATTTTTGTATTTTTGTATTTTTTTTTGTTTAATAGATCTGAAAATAAACGCAAGAAAAAAGTATATCGCAAGGCAAATATATGAGAAAGAAGACCCGAGGGGCGTATGTTTCAATAGTGGCTTCTCTCGAGAAAAATAGCAAACGGTGGGTGAACAACTTACTGTAGGGAAATTTATAGAACTTCAAACAATAATGACGATATCCAGGCAATGATCATTACATAGGCATCACGTCCAAGATTAGTAGACCGACTTCTGCCTACATCTACTACTATTACTCCACACATCGACCGTTATCCAGCATGCATCTAGTGTATTAAGTTCATGAGTAAATGGAGTAATGCAATAAGAACGATGACATGATGTAGACAAGATCCGTTTATCTATTGCGGCCGATATGGATCCCATATTTTTATCCTTAGTAGCAAAGATACATATGTGTCGGTTCCCTTTCTGTCACTGGGATCAAACACCATAAGATCGAACCCACTACCGGGCACCTCTTCCCATTGCAAGATAGATAGATCAAGTTGGCCAAAGAAAAACCCAAATATCAGAGAAGAAATACGAGGCTATAAGAGATCACGCATATAAGAGATCAAAGAACTCAAATAACTTTCATGGATATAAAAAGATATAACTAATCATAAACTCAGAGTTCATCAGATCCCAACAAATAAACCGCCAAAAGACTTACATCGTCATATGGATCTCCAAGAGACCTTTGTATTTATAATCAAGAGAGAGAGAGGAAGCCATCTAGCTACTAACTATGGACCCGAAAGTCTACAATGAACTACTCACGCATGATCGGAGAGACACCAATGGAAGTGGGAACCCCTCCCTGATGGTGTCAAGATTGGTTCTCGTGGTTCTGGATCTGCGGCAGCTGGATGAAAATTTCGTCCACTCCCCTAGGGTTTCTGGAATATTGGAGTATTTAAAGAGCAAAGAGTCGGTCGATGGGGCACCCGAGGTGGGCACAACCCACTTGGGCGCGCCTGGGCCTCCTGGCGCGCCCTGGTGGGTTGTCCCCACCTCGGGACTCCCCCTAGGTGCAACCAGGGCCTGTTGTGTTCCTTCTGGCCCATAAAAATCATCGTAAATTGGCATGGCGTTTGGACTCATTCTGATATTGATTTCATACGATGTAAAAAACATGCAGAAAACAGCAACTGACACTTGGCACTATGTTAATAGGTTAGTACCAAAAATGATATAAAATGACTATATAATGATTATAATACATCCAAGATTGATAATAAAACAACATGGAATAATCAAAAATGATAGATACGTTGGAGATGTATCAAGGCGCCAGAGGCCGCGGCGGCGGGGGCGCCCGAAGGGGCAGCCACACCCGAAGCGCCGCGGGAGGGGGCGGCCGGCGCTGGAAGCGCGGGCAGAGCCGAACACGGTGCTTGGCATGGCCACTCGCCGGAGGTGGTGGCAGGGGCGAGCCGCGCCGCCAGAGACGCCGAGGAGTACGGTACCTATTGAAACGGGAATACCAGCTCATCAAAGTACACATTCCGCGAAGTGAAAACGGGATGGGACACTGGATCATAGCATCAGCAACCTTTGGTGTTGGGAGGATAACCAAGGAAGATGCGATGAACCGACTGGGGAGCGAGTCTATGAGGAGTGGTCGACGTGGTACTAGGATAGCAGAGACACCCGAAAATGCGAAGACCATCATAAGATGGAGCGGCACCGAAGAGGAGCTGGTGAGGACAGTAGTTCCAGCATGGACAACACGGTAGATTGTTAATAAGAAGGCTGGCAGTCGCAAGGGCGTCCGGCCAGAACCGAGGAGGCACGTTGGAGTGGAAGAGCAATGTGCGGACACAGTCATTAAGAGTGTGGATGACGCGCTTGGCACGGCCATTCTGCTGTGAAGTTTAGGGGCAAGTGAGCCTAAAGATAGTACCGTCGGACGCAAGGAGATTGCGGACGGCAACGTTGTCAAACTTGTTTCCGTTGTCAATTTGCAAGGCAAGTAGGACGACCAAACTGTGTGGTGACATATGAATAAAAAGTTGTGAGTGTGGCGCGAGTGTCAGAATTGTGACGGAGAGGGAATGTCCACACATAATGGGAAAATCATCCAATATCACCAAATAGTATAGATAACCCGTGTTGCTCATAACCGGGGGCGTCCAAACATCACTACGCAATAACTGAAACGGAAAAGTGGAAATGTTTGTAGACTTGCTAAAGGGGAGACGAACATGCTTTGCAAGACGGCAAGCCTCACAAGAGTGGTTGTCAACCTTATTACATGAGAATGAAAACTCTAAAGAATCTGATGAAGAACAGTGGAGTTCGGATGACCGAGGCTGGCGTGCCAAAGAACAACGATAGCGGCGAGGGCGGCAGGACGGGTGGTGGTGGCGCCGAAACGATGCATCGGGTAAAGCTCCAATATCATCTTCTCCTCTTCAACATGCAACTCCAATATCATCTTCTCCTCTTCAATTTTTCTAATTTTTTCCTTCAACTAAATTTAACCTCTCGACAATAGGGTCGGTTGGAATTTCCGGTTCAACAACCTCCTAGATAAATAAAATCTATGTCACGTTGGTCGGCATAATTGTCATAAACAATAAATGAACCAATAGTTATGAAAAGATAATATGTACCACATCTGAATCATAGACAGGACGAGGGCCGACGGGGGCGGATACCAAAACCATCGCACTATATAAGATGCAATAATAAAAGTAAGAAAATTATACAAGTATTTATATAAACATACAAGTAAGAGTTTTTTTTTCTTTCAGAAAGAAGATAAGAACAAGAGGCTCACCACGGTGGTGCCGGCGACGAGATCGGCGCAGGCGATCGACGGCGGTGAAGACGGGGACGGGACGTGACGGACCGCTAAACCTAGACAAATATTGAGAAAAATGGAGCTTGGAGGTGGAGCTTGGAGAGGAGAAAGCTTAAGTAGTGTGGCTCAGGCATTCCATCGAACACCTCGTGTACATAGGAGGTGAGCTCTAGCACCACAAATCTCTCTCCTCGCCGGCCACGAAAAACAGAGCAGTGAGAGTGCTCTGCTCGCGGGGTATATATAGGCAATTAATTGGTCCCGGTTCGTGGCTTGAACCGGGACTAAAGGGAAGCCTTTGGTCCCGGTTCATTCCCCCAACCGGGACCAATTGTGGTGGGCCAGGAGCAAGGCACATTGGTCCCGGTTCGTTCCACCAACCGGGACCAAAAGGTCCAGACGAACCGGGACCAATGGCCCACATGGCCCGGCCGGCCCCCGGGGCTCACGAACCGGGTCCAATGCCCCCATTGGTCCCGGTTCTGGATTGAACCGGGACTAATGGGCTGACCCGGCCTGGACCATTGCCCCCTTTTCTACTAGTGAGATAATTAAGTGACCAAATTAATAGAAGTTCATCATCACATTAAAACCAAAGTACATACATAGTTCTCATCTAACAACATAAAGCTCTGCAGAGCATCTAAATTAATTAAACCATACATTGAAACTATGTAAAACATTTCAATGCGAAAACAAATGCGATTATAATCGCAACCAATGTAACAACTGATCCAACGGCATAATGATACCAAGCCTCGGTATGAATGACATATTTTCTAATCTTTCTAATCTTCAAGCGCATTGGATCCATCTTCATTTTGTGATCATCCACGACATCCGCAACATGCAACTCCAATATCATCTTCTCCTCCTCAATTTTTCTAATTTTTTCCTTCAAGAAATTGTTTTCTTCTTCAACTAAATTTAACCTCTCGACAATAGGGTCGGTTGGAATTTCCGATTCAACAACCTCCTAGATAAATAAAATCTATGTCATGTTGGTCGGCATAATTGTCATAAAAAATAGATGAACCAATAGTTATGAAAAGATAATATATACCACATCCGAATCATAGACAGGACGAGGGCCGACGGAGGCGGATACCAAAACCATCGCACTATACAAGATGCAATAATAAAAGTAAGAAAATTATACAAGTATCTATATAAACATACAAGTAAGAAATTTTTTTCCTTTCAGAAAGAAGATAAGAACAAGAGGCTCACCACGGTGGTGCCGGCGACGAGATCGGCGCGGGGATCGATGGCGGTGAAGACGGGAACGGGACGTGACAGACCGCTAAACCTAGACAAATATTGAGGAAAATCGAGCTTGGAGGTCGAGCTTGAAGAGGAGAAAGCTTAAGTAGTGTGGCTCGAGCATTCCATCGAACACCTCGTGTGTATAGGAGGTGAGCTAGAGCACCACAAAGCTCTCTCCTCGCCGGCCACGAAAAACAGAGCAGTGAGAGTGCTCTGCTCGCGGGTGAGGGGTATATATACGCAATTAATTGGTCCCGGTTCGTGGCTTGAACCGGGACTAAAGGGAAGCCTTTGGTCCAGGTTCAGGCCACCAACCGGGAACAATGGTGGTGGGCCAGAAGCAAGGCACATTGGTCCCGGTTCGTCCCACCAACCGGGACCAAAAGGTCCAGACGAACCGGGACCAATGGCTCACGTGGCCCGGCCTGGACCGGGACTAATGGGCTGACCCGGCCTGAACCATTGCCCCCTTTTCTACTAGTGATAGTACAAGTCCTTATATGATGCAGACGTCCATGCGGGTGTCATTGAAGCTCCCGACATGTCTCTGACCGAGATGCAGTTGCCAAGCGAACCTTTGGAGTGGAGGTCGTCCACCATGCGGCATGATAGCAGGTCAGACACTTTGTCGTTCTCATGGTAGGCAGCCACGGGCGATCTCGTCCGACATGAATGCGCCTGCCATGATCTTGGCCTTACTAGCCTCCACATCCTCGAGCTGAGATACTTGTCAAAGCACTCCTCAAGGTGCTTCTTGAAGAGAAACTTGTAGCGCCACATGGCCGGATTCACAGGCCACGGCATCAGACTATTAATATTATTTCATCATCATTCCCTCAAAAAATTATTGGTTTAGTCATACATACATGCTAAACCTCTTTATTTTACTGATTGCATGTTGTTAAGGTTACACGTTTCTTGTGGATCAACCTGTGGTTTAATAGTTTGGTGGACAGCCGCATCCTATGCCCACCATAGTTCAAGTTCTTATGCTCGCATTTATCTTGTATTTATTTCAGAACATCCGACGATGCGTATTCAGTG
>NW_021284703.1:57886-60429 GCF_002162155.2 Triticum dicoccoides
GCTCGTGGTTGCACTCAGTGGTGACTTTGCTGTCAAGGATTTGGGTGCTTTGCATTTTTTCCTTGGTCTGGAGGTTTCACGCTCTTCTGCTGGTTTGACTCTTACACAGAAGAAGTACTCCTTGGACTTGTTGCGTCGTGCTAGTATGCTGAAGTGCAAACATGCTATTACTCCGATGTCTGCCACTGATCGGTTATCTGCCCTTGATGGAGATTCTCTCTCTCCTGAGGATGCTACTAAGTATCGCAGTCTTGTTGGTGGTCTGCAATACCTCACTATTACCAGGCCTGATATCTCCTATGCAGTTAACCGTGTCTGTTAGTTTTTGCATGCACCCAGGACGTCTCACTGGTCAGCTGTGAAGCGTATTTTGCGCTATCTCAGCCTTACTGATTCTTATGGTTTGCTTCTTCAGCCTGTACCATCATATGAGCTCTCAGCTTTCTCTGATGCAGATTGGGCTGGTAGTCCGGATGACAGGTGATCCACGGGGGGCTACGCGGTATTTCTGGGTCCTAACTTGATCGCCTGGAATGCTCGCAAGCAAGCAACTGTATCTCGCAGTAGTACTGAGGCTGAGTACAAAGCTGTTGCTGATGCAACTGCTGAGATCATATGGGTACAGTCTCTGCTGAGAGAGTTGCGGGTTCCTCAAGCTCGTCCTCCAGTCCTGTGGTGTGACAACATTGGTGCTACATATCTTTCTTCTAATCCAGTGTTTCATGCGAGGACAAAACACATTGAGGTTGACTATCATTTTGTTAGGGAACGTGTTTCACAGAAGCTACTTTGTATCAAGTTCATTCCGTCAAAGGATCAACTTGCTGACATCTTCACGAAGCCTCTTCCACAACCACAGTTTGTAGGCTGTAGGCGTAATCTTAACTTGCTTTGTACTTCAGACCACAGTTAAGATTGAGGGGGGGTGTTAGACTGTATATATATATACGTAGTCTGTGTATTAACATTGTAACATTGTGTTGTACCTCTTGGTACCTCTATATAATGAAAGGGCCACACCCCGTTTAGGGTGTCGAGCAAGTTCCCAACATATTATGTTTTACAGAGATATCCTTCCAGCTTCGGTTTCCATTGTGCTGAAGTGACGATGATGATGGCAATACAACCATATTTCAGTAAGTTATCGCAGATCATTCTGTTACACAATGTCGCAACAAGGGTGCGGCAAGGAGTCTAAAACTACAACCTTAGATAGGCTAGGTTGGTATGATTTTCTATAATCACTGTAACAACATATCTCACTCTAGTTTACATGCAGCCCAACCAGGCCCGCGTGGGATGTGTGCGGCCTGTTTGGTTGACTGGGCTGCTTGCGGTTTGAGGCCCGCACGGACCTCAAAGCAGCCCGCAGCTTGGCCCGGCGGAAACTGCCGAATCTGCCGTTTCTCGCGAGCCTAGCGGGGCGCGGCCGCGCGTGCAGGGCAGTTGCACGCCTCGGGCAGCGCGGGAGACGGAGGCGACGTTTCATTACTCGCCCCCACTCTTTTGTCACCGCCCAGGCGCACTGTTCCGACCGCTCCTGGCCTCTCCCTCACCTCCCCTTCCTCTCCTGTCCTCTTCTCCGATGGCTCCGCCGCGCCGTCCTCTGACCCCGGTCGACCAGCGCATCGCCAGCATCCAGGAGCGCTGGCTGGCCGGGCTCCGGAACTCGGGCCACGACCTGGCATCGGCGCTGCGGGCGCCGTCCCCCATCTACTGCCGGCCTCCAGGAGCGCCGGCCAATGCGGTGACGGCTGCTCCTGCTCCGCCGCCGATTCCGGACGTCATGGTCCTGGGCTCGGCGCCGACGCCGTCGACGGAGCCGCCCCTTCTTGGGACACCATTGGGCTCCAGAGTTTTCTTGACCCCCGTCCAAGGGTTTTCTCCGGTCGGCTGGCTGTCCTTCTCGACCTCCGGCATGGCGTTCAGCACGGGGCTGATGCCGCAGGCCATCGCCGGGGCCGGCTCGTCCTCTGCTCCGCCATCTCTATCCTTCCCGCCGGGGTTTTCACCCCGGCCTCGGTTCGCCGCGGCTGCGCGTGCTCCGGTGAGTCAAATCCCCTCAAAGCTTGCTCCTAGATGTAGATTAGCGGTTAATTTCTCATGCATGTGCTAGGATTGATAGGATTCTAGCACATCCGATTGGATGCGATCCCAATTGAATCCAATCGGACTGATATGTTCTTGTTTTGTACAGTGTGTGTGCTAGGATAATTTTCTTGTGCTACTGCTTGTGTTTCCTAAGATTTGTGCTACATGCTAGAATCATGTTCATGTTGACTGATGAATGTTATACTGATGGCATGTTCATGTTGAGTGATGAATGCTAGAATCATGTTGGCTGATGGCATGTTCATGTTAGGATCATGTCCTTGTTTCATGTTGCATGTTGAAGCGGGTTTGTGCCATCAGTGGATGTTAAATGTGCACGTAGTAGGACCATTTTAGGATGGTCCCAAATTTGCATGGCTGCACATGGGTGCTATTGGCACTTGTTGTTGCTATTTTTAGATGTTTCCTTTTTTAGGATAGTGCAGTGATAA
>NW_021284704.1:0-1139 GCF_002162155.2 Triticum dicoccoides
CGAAGAGAGAGGGACTAGGAGCGGTTTATAAGCCCTGAGTGCAGAGACGATGAAGAAGAGGCTCAATGCTCACGTTGCTTAGCTTCAAGCCTTCAGGAATATGGTAGACTGCACGGAGCTATGCGCAGTGCAATTTACACTATTCCGAAAGGCTTGAAGCAAATTAACGAGCATTGCACCTCTTTTTTATTTTTAATAACTTATTACAACACCGGACTTCTTCTGTTATGGCAAAAACTAATTGCACGTCGACATTTTTTTTAAAACTTTGGTTATAACTCCAGACTTTGACCATCAAGTTTTGCAGAAAAGAAAAAATAGCAGAAAAAAAAACTATAGCTGAAAAGAAAAAAACTATATAAAATAACCGTGAAATTGAAAATCACTACAAAATGAACTCTGAAAATGTTGAATTTTGGCAAACTAGATGAAAAACTACTCACAAATAAATAGAAGAAAATAAATATAACAGAAAAGAAAAAACTACGCAGAAATGAATAGAAGAAAATAAAGCAAAAAAGAAAAAAACTATTAAAAAAATTGGGGCGCTGCCCTGTGGGCCTGCTAGGCCACGGGCGTACAATTACAGGCCTTAAAGGCCTAGCAGACTCACAGGGCAGCGTGCAGAGTTTAGGCCCACCAGCCTGCTATATAAAGGAGTTCAAAGAGGTAGCCGCGGCTGGGTTTATAAACCAGTGCGGCTGCCCTTCGCTCGGCGAGGTGGGACTAAACATTGGGGTGGCAGCGCGAGGCCTTTAGTACCGGGTCGTGGAACAAACCGGCACTAAAGGGGGGCCTTTAATACTGGTTTGTGCCACCACCCGGTACTAAAGGAGGTCGTCTCCCGCCGCTTGGCCTGGCCAAAACAGGCCTTTAGTACCGGTTGATGGCTCCAACCGGTACTAAAAGAGGGTCTATATATACAACACGTCCAAAAATTTCGTTTTCCCTCTCCGTTTGTTCCTCTGTTTCCGTCTCCGTCGCCGTCGTCGCCGCCCTTGATCGTCTCCGTTGCCGCCCCCGTCCCCATCGCCGCCCCCGTTCCCGTCGCCGCCGTCGTCTATGTCACCGCCACGGGCCCGCCCCCGTCCCCGTCGCCACCCCCGTCCCCGTCGCCGCCCTCGTCTTCGTCGCCGCCC
>NW_021284705.1:0-2800 GCF_002162155.2 Triticum dicoccoides
GATTAAAGACCCCTTTTAAGGGAAGAACTCAAGACCTCCTCACGGAGAAGACCGGCTACCCTTGTATCGTCCTTAGTTGTCTGTGGATCGTGTATCTTTCCTTATGTACTCGAGGATCTAGCCCATGTGTGACTTATTCGTGTCGGTTTGGTGTTTCCTCTCGTGTTTCTCATTGTGATTTCTCTCTGTTCTTCCCCATGTTCTTCGTGATTTTCGCGAGATCCGCTCTACATCACCAAATGAGGTGTAGTTTTCGGCCACGTGATCGTGATCCGACGACGGAGGACATGGGAGAGGTTTGGATGGGTTATTGGGCCATTTTGGAGGGGTGTTGGGCTGCAACACACACGAGACCTTCATGGTTACCCGGTTAACCGTTGGAGTATCAAACGGACTCCAAATGGCACAAAACTTGACAGGCGGTCTACTAGTGGTGTACCAAGGCCGCTTGGCAAATCTCGGTCCATTCCGAGAAAGTTTAACACCCGCTCACGAAAAGAGACAAAAGGGGGCGCCAGAGGACGTAGGAGTGTCGGATTGCAAAACGGACAATGGGGAAAAAGCTCGGACGCATGAGACGAACACATATGCAAATGCGATGCACATGATGACATGGTATGAAATGCATGACATGAACAAAATGCAAAATGAGAACAAAAGCCAACCACGAAGGGAAAAACATATCGCATCTCCGGAAAAGGCAAGAGTCAGAGTTATGAATATGGAAAGTTACATCCGGGGTGTTACAACACTCCACCACTACAAGAGGATCTCGTCTCGAGATCTAGGATGGCACCGGAGGAAAAAAAGAAAGAGGACGATAAGAGGTAAAACTAAGTTGCTTCTTTGACAAACGAGTGAAACCATAGAACCTTGAAAGGTTAAACCATCTTCGAGAAAAAAATACAACGAAGATGAACAAAGTTTAAAACACTCCGTTAGAAAAGAGGAACGAGGAAGAACAAATTAGGACGGCACTCCGGTTGAAAAGAGATGCAAGACTTGATAAGGTGAAAAGAACTTGAGCAGAGGACACAACACTCAGGATAAATGGATAAGCACGAAAAGAACACGAACCTCACATTTCGAGATGATGAGTGAAGAGAGCAACATCACAATGCCTCCAGAAGAGGGAATAGAAGATAGATCATTGGAATGAAAGAATGGAGAAGAAAATGCCAACTTTTGCCACAAATGAGCTTGGAGAGTACCCTTCCAAGAAGGTTATAACGCAGTTGTTGGAAAACCAGCAACGAAACGAATAACTTGTAGTGGGGTTATGGAAAACATCTCGAAATCTTGAGGTGAAATTCTGCCACTAACGGAAACGACAGATTGGATTGATATGAACAAGGAGATGACTACTCCTTTCGCCGAGAGGATAGGAGAAAAACTTGGATCATTGATAGACACCACAATAAGCAACATTCCTTAAGGAAGGCTTTAGGTGAAATATAACCCAAGATAACTCCAACGAAGAGATTGATGGATTTAAAATACCCCATTCTTGATAACTTGTGAAACATGAAACACGAAGGGAAATTATCAAGAATGACATAACACCACCTGAAAAGATAAGGTAGAAAGAATTTCACTTCGGAATGCAAGATGAAGAATGATTGAACTCCTCTAAAAAGAATCTTGAAGAACACTTCGAGAAGGAATTAAATCCTTCTTGAACCATCATGTAGATCCTCGATGAAGAACTCCGGTAATAAAAGAATGATCAAACGAAATGAAGGATAAAAAGAATAAGGTTGAAGCCTTGCAATGATTAGCTGGATCTTCGTGATGATGAGAGCTTGGAACTCCGGGAAAAGAAAAGATGAAACACTAGAAACCAAGAATTTGCTGAACCTCCAGAATAAGGAATTAATCACTTGGATGAAACAAGAATACGAATTACATTATGCTTATCCTTCATCAATTAAATTGATGACAAGCAATAGATTTGGCATACTACTTAATCTCGTAGAAAGGATTAAGCTAGATATGGCACAAGCTTGGGAAGGTCTTGAAACAATGAATGAATTAATATAATAAAGAAGGAAGATGATAGAGGCAAAGGTGTCCCGTCTTTCGATGAGATGGTAGTTATCGTTTTGGAGGAAGTCGACTTTGACAATCCGACTACAAACATGCGAGGACGTCGCGCCTTAGCAATCGCTAAACCAACTCTGAGAGGTTATTGACCATGTCGGAGCACGATCAACCTGACCACGAAGGTCTGTTTCCTACAGGCAAATGAAGAACAAGCAAGAAACTAATGCGGAGCATCCCAAGGTCATCCTCATGGACCTACCATCGTCTCATCAAGTGCCTAGTGGACCCATGACTCGATCACGTGCAAGAGCTCTTGAAACCGAGGTAACATCTCTCCTCTCACAATTCCACTTCGATGCACATGAAGCATGGCTACTATCTCATATGGATACTTTGTGCATACTTAGGTACCATGGAGAAGCTAAGGAGCAAGGACAAGAAGAAGAGGAAGATGGACGAGAAGAAGGAGAAGAAGGAGGGCTGAAGGAAAAGTCCCATCCACCGGACGACCGGCTGAGACCGGACGTCCGGCGCCTGAAGCATCAGCCGAGCCCCAGCGGGGGGAGTCCGGTGCCCCTGCACCCGAAGCAAACGAGTGGATGTCTGGTCCGGACCGGACGACTGGCGCACCGGCATCCGAAGCAACATCAGCGGAAGTCCAACGTTTCCGGACGTCCGGCACCCCCATCACAGAGCAGAACCAGCGGACGTCCGGAGGACACTGGACGACCGGCCGCTCCTGAGACACCGGACGACC
>NW_021284706.1:0-1302 GCF_002162155.2 Triticum dicoccoides
CGGATGAGATCCCGGACGTCACGAGGAGTTCCGGAATGGTCCGGAGGTAAAGATTTATATATGGGAAGTCCTGTTTCGGGCATCGGGACAAGTTTCGGGGTTATCGGTATTGTACCGGGACCACCGGAAGGGTCCCGGGGGTCCACCGGGTGGGTCCACCTGTCCCGGGGGGCCACATGGGCTGGTGGGGGTGCGCCTTGGCCTAATGGGCCAAGGGCACCAGCCCCACATAGGCCCATGCGCCTAGGGTTCAAGGGGGGCAAGAGTCCTAGGAGGGTAAGGCACCTCCTAGGTGCCTTGGGGGGAGGGAAAACCCCCCTTGGCCGCCGCACCCCCTAGGAGATTGGATCTCCTAGGGCCGGCCACCCCCCCTTGGCACCCCTATATATAGTGGGGGAGAGGAGGGACTTCATACCTGAACGTCTCGGCCTTTGGTTGCCTCCTTCTCCCTCCCCAACACCTCATCCACCTCCATAGTGCTTAGCGAAGCTCTGCCGGAGTACTGCAGCTCCATCAACACCACGTCGTCGTGCTGCTGCTGGTGCCATCTCCCTCAACCTCTCCTCCCTCCCTTGCTGGATCAAGAAGGAGGAGACGTGGCTGTTCCGTACGTGTGTTGAACGCGGAGGTGCCGTCCGTTCGGCGCAGGTCATCAGTGATTTGGATCACGTCGAGTACGACTACATCATCACCTTGCAAGCTTCCGCACGCGATCTACAAGTGGTATGTAGATGCAAACTCTCTCCCTAGACTCGTTGCTTAGATGAACTCATAGATGGATCTTGGTGAAACCGTAGGAAAAATTTTAATTTTCTGCAACGTTCCCCAATAGTGGCATCATGAGCTAGGTCTATGCGTAGTTCTCTTTGCACGAGTAGAACACAACTTTGTTGTGGGCGTGGATTTTGTCATCTTACTTGCCTCTACTAGTCTTTTCTTGCTCAACGGTATTGTGGGATGAAGCGGCCCGGACCAACCTTACACGTACGCTTACGTGAGACCGGTTCCACCGATTGACATGCACTAGTTGCATAAGGTGGCTGGCGGGTGTCTGTCTCTCCCACCTTAGTTGGAGCGGAATCGATGAACAGGGCCCTTATGAAGGGTAAATAGAAGTTGACAAAATCACGTTGTGGTGATTCGTAGGTAAGAAAACGTTCTTGCTAGAACCCAATTGCAGCCACGTAAAAGATGCAACAACAATTAGAGGACGTCTAACTTGTTTTTGCAGCGATTGATCATGTGATGTGATATGGCCAGAAGTTGTGATGAATGATGAATTGTGATGTATGAGATCATGTT
>NW_021284707.1:0-734 GCF_002162155.2 Triticum dicoccoides
GCGGCGGGGCGGCGGCGTCGGGAGAGGAGAGGGCGGCGTCGCGGCGTCTCACGGCGTCGAGGCGGCGTCGCGGCGTCGGGGCGGCGTCGAGGCGGCGGGGCAGCGGCGTCGGGAGAGGAGAGGAGAGGGGAAGGGGATCGAGGGCGAGGGAGAGAAGGGGATCGAAGGCCGGGGAGGAAAAATATGGATGGGGGCACAATACTAATGGCGCACCACCCCCCGGTGCGCCATAAGTATATCCACACTAATGGCGCACCTCACCCTGGTGCGCCATTAGTACTTTTTTTTTATTTCTGCTCGACCCAACAGGTTATCTCCCACCTGACCTGATCCACACCAAGTCCCCTCTACTAGCTCGACTGGTCAGTAGCCAGTTCTCACACCAGGAGGTCCTGGGTTCGAATCCCAGGCTCCACAAATTTTTTTTATCATTTAAAAAGCTGTTTGATACTTATTTATGTTTAAATATGTTCAAACTTGTTTAAATAATAACAGTAATATTTTTTTATAAGACAGTAGCATTTAAAAAGCTGTTTGATACTTATTTTTTTATAAGACGGTGCGCGGGGTGCGGGGGGTCGGCGGCGGCGGTTGGGTAGGGGAATCGAGGGTGCGGTGGGTCGGCGGCGGCGGCCGGTGGACTTGGGGGGTGCTCGGCGCCGAGGGGGACCGGATCTGGCGAGGTGGGATAGCGGTCGAGATGGAGGGGGATCGAGGTGGGCTCCACAAATTTT
>NW_021284708.1:0-1064 GCF_002162155.2 Triticum dicoccoides
GGTCATCAGCAAGTGGGTCCGGGCTGTAGCACTGGGCTAGCAGGACTCCGGTAAACCGGGCTGTAGCGGGCTAACAGGACTCCGGTACTCAAAGCGTGACATTTCCCCGAAGGGACAGACACAGGAACGAAGAAGGACACATGCCGGCCAGCCTAAGTGTTCCAGAGCAGTAGCAAGCTACCATGGCTCAGTGGTAACACTAGGAGACATTTCCCGGTAAGAGAGGCTACTAAAGATAAACAACTAGATAGTCAGATCCCACACATACCAAGCATTTCAATCATACACACAATATGCTCGATATGTGCAAATACAACGAAGCATCACAACATGACTCTACGACACAAGTACTTTATTTAAGGCTCAGGGAGCCATACATAACATACACGAAGGTACGGGTCCCACGACCCAACATACAAGTCATACAGTCATACAAACCAGCAGCGGAAGTAACTTGTCTAAGTACAGACAACTAGTAAAATAAAAGAGGCTTGGGAAGCCTAGCTATACTACAAGGTCCTTCACAAGCTCAGGGTCACCACCTGGGTCTTTAGCCTACTCGTTGATGTCAACGTCTACATAGAACCCATCAGAAGGGGTTGCAACGTCTTCTGTAAAAAATGTAGATTATAGCAACATGAGTACAAAGGTACTCAGCAAGACTTACATCAGATCCTACATACATGCTTAGTATCAAGAAGGGTTGGTGGAGTTATTGCAGCAAGCCAGCTTTGACTCTTGGCTAGGCTATCCTACGATACTCCAACTTGAAATGGTTTTGCGCACACGAGTCCACTACTCACCACTTCAATACACCACCGAGGATCCACCTCCGTCTTTCTACGGAAGAGCCATCCTCGGCACTCACTCTTATCTTGAGGCTTTTAGTAGTTTCCATTTACTTGTCTATGAACTGTATAGGCAACCAAGTAGTCCTTTACCGCGGACGCGGCTATTCGAATAGATCATGTTAACCCTGCAGGGGTGTACTCCTTCATACACGCTCCCACCACTTACCGTCGTTTACACGACATGTACTCGGCAACCTTCAAGCGGAAGCCCAA
>NW_021284709.1:0-1448 GCF_002162155.2 Triticum dicoccoides
AACCAAAAGCTGGATTGGCATTTGATCTGCGGAATACAACTACTTTGACCCAATCCTAGATATGGAAGAGGTACTGGAGTTTGTTTCTCCTAGTCATTCCGGAATAGAATGGCTTGACAGACCACAAGAGTCATAGGCATCGATGAACGAACGCACGCATACTCTTGACTATCAATTGATAGACGAGGGTCAGAATGCAACTAAAGAGAACAACTCAAAGGAACATATAACTTTCTGAGTTGTGGATGCATAGATTAGTATGTCGAACCAAGTTCAACATATTTCTTCCGGATAACCCATGCAGAAAGGTAGAACTGGCAGAGTCACGATTTATGAATGGAGAACTCCTCAAGAGTACTCTAATTGTGATTTTTTTTGATCCAATAAACATCTGCCATAAGTAGTTCATGGTATTTGGAGGAAGAAGATACCACGGACTTCAAGGACTATCGCAAAGGTTACTAATATCCTAAAGGCACTAGCAATTACTATCAACATGAAGTAGGTAGAGTGAATCTCGGGTTCAGAACCCAGGAGTAGAATACCTACTACTAAGTAGCATCACGGGATGCTTCCGAGAATAAAGGCCAGAATCTTCACACTAGGACACAAATCATGGCTAGACCACTAGATGATCCCCTAAGCACTTAGGGTCATAATAATAATTCCAACATATATGTCGAGGCAATAATTACCTCAACACACCGATTAGTGTGGTTAATCTGGCCCATGGGAACATCGGAAAAACAAGGAAGGGATTTGCAAATGCATCGGACTATTTAGAAACCTGGGATGACTCGGACAGCATAACGGCTATAATTGCTCAAAAAGATTTGAGACAATCACAAAAATGGTGGCATAACCACTCAGAAGCACAATATCAAGGTTCCGAGATCAACAATTAACATACGGAAGTAGTAGGAACTGAACTGAGACTTAAATCCAACAATCTTATAAGTCTACTGATTAGTAACACGTGATCCTAATAGAAAGAAGAGATAGCCTAGTTCTTAATCCCCGCAGGAAAGATAAGATGACACAGATCAGAAGGGCATGAGGTATAAGGAGTAAAAAGAGCCTTACGTTCCATCCCACAATCAATTCCCTTATATAACTAAAGAATTTCTAGACTCAACTTCGACCAGTTTGGCTTGGTAATCCTACAGGCAGTCAAGCTCTGATACCAACGCTGTCAGGACCCCGACTCGATGTCACATCGATCTAGCCGGTAACACCTCATATCACTTTGCGGCCTCACGCACGGTATCCCCACGGGTGTCGCCTTACCTTTGCCCGGGACCGTTTGCGCCTTTTGGCTCACGTATATGATAGTGTCGCTAGCATCCATATGATAAAGAGCCCGGGCTGACATGACTAGTCGTAAACCCAAAGTGGCACAGACTTACAGGGACAGGCATCCATGACCCAGCTTCGAACGTGTCGGTCAT
>NW_021284710.1:0-3082 GCF_002162155.2 Triticum dicoccoides
GGGATTTTACCGGAATACCGAGAGGGTTACCGGAACCCCCCGGGAGCTATTTGGGCCATAGTGGGCCTTAGTGGAAAAGAGAAGGGGCTGCCCTAGATGGGCTGCGCGCCACCCCCTTCCCCTAGTCCTATTAGGACTAGGAGAGGTGGCCGGCCCCCTCCTCCTCTTTTCCCCTCCGAGGAATCCTAGTTGGACTAGGATTGGAGGGGGAATCCTACTCCTAGTGGGAGTAGGACTCTCCTGCGCCTCCCCCCCTTGGCCGGCCAGCCTCCCCTCCTCTCCTCCTTTATATACGGAGGCAGGGGCACCTCTAAACACACAAGTTGACACAAGTTGATCCACGTGATCGATTCCTTAGCCGTGTGCGGTGCCCCCTGCCACCATATTCCTCGATAATACTGTAGCGGAGTTTAGGCGAAGCCCTGCTGCTGTAGTTCATCAAGATCGTCACCACGCCGTCGTGCTGACGAAACTCTTCCCCGACACTTTGCTGGATAGGAGTCCGGGGATCGTCATCGAGCTGAACGTGTGCTCGAACTCGGAGGTGCAGTAGTTTCGGTACTTGATCGGTTGGATCGTGAAGACGTACGACTACTTCCTCTACGTCGTGTCATCGCTTCCGCAGTCGGTCTGTGTTGGGTACGTAGACAACACTCTCCTCTCGTTGCTTTGCATCACATGATCCTGTGTGCGCGTAGGAAATTTTTTGAAATTACTACGAAACCCAACACTAAGCAACCCGACAACGATATTGATGTGTACCTAAGGCCACTAGTTGAAGAACTCTTACAACTGTGGAATGGAACAGGTGTACATGCGTGGGATGAGCACATGGGGGAAGAATTTGACCTAAAGGCGTTGCTGTTCGTGACCATCAATGATTGGCCTGCACTCAGTAACCTTTCAGGACAGACAAACAAGGGATACCGCGGATGCACGCACTGTTTGGATGATACTGACAGTATATATTTGAATAGTTGTAAGAAGAATGTGTACCTGGAACATCGTCGATTTTTTCCGAGCAGGCATCCCGTAAGAAAGAAAGGTAAGCATTTCAAAGGTGAGGCGGATCACCGGACGAAGCCTCGCCACCGTACTGGTGCTGATGTACATGAGATGGTCAAGGATTTGAAGGTGATATTTGGAAAGGGTCCTGGCGGACAACCTGTTCCAAAGGACGTTGACGGACGCGCACCCATGTGGAAGAAGAAATCTATATTTTGGGACCTGCCATATTGGAAAGACCTAGAGGTCCGCTCTGCAATCGACGTGATGCACGTGACGAAGAATCTTTGCGTGACCCTGCTTGGCTTCTTGGGCGTGTATGGGAAGAAAAAAGATACACCTGAGGCACGGGAGGACCAGCAACATATGCACGGAGAAGACGGCATACATCAGGGTCATGCAAGCTACGCTCTTACCAAAGAAGAGAAGGAAATCTTCTTTGAATGCCTGCTCAGTATTAAGGTACCGTCTGGCTTCTCGTCGAATATAAAGGGAATAATAAACATGGCAGCGAAAAAGTTTCAGAACCTAAAGTCTCATGACTGCCACGTGATTATGACGCAACTGCTTCCGGTTGCATTGAGGGGGCTTCTACAGGAAAACGTTCGATTAGCCATTGTGAAGCTATGTGCATTTCTCAATGCAATCTCTCAGAAGGTAATCGATCCAGAAATCATACCAAGGTTATAGAATGATTTGGTGCAATGTCTTATCGGTTTCGAGTTGGTGTTCCCACCATCCTTCTTCAACATCATGACGCACATCCTAGTTCACCTATGCGAAGAGATTAACGTTTTGGGTCCTGTATTTCTACACAATATGTTCCCCTTTGACAGGTTCATGGGAGTCTTAAAGAAATATGTTCATAACCGTGCTAGGCCAGAAGGAAGCATCTCCAAGGGCCATCAAAATGAGGAGGTCATTGAGTTTTGTATTGACTTTATTCCTGACCTTAAGCCGATTGGTGTTCCTGAATCGCGGCATAAGGGCATACTGGATGGAAAAGGCACGCTAGGAGGGGAACAAATAATATGTATGGACGGACATTCTCTCACCGAAGCACACTACACAGTTCTACAGAATTCCGCCTTGGTGGCTCCGTATATGGATGAACACAAGAATTTGCTACGCTCCAAACACCCGGAGCGGTCTGATGACTGGACTACACGTGAACAAACCAGGAGTTTCGCCAGCTGGTTGCAGACACGTACCATGCATGACACCTCTATTGAAGATGACCTGTACTTGCTGTCCCAGTTACTATCTTCGAATATAATGACTTTCAAAGGGTACGAGATAAATGGTAATACATTTTACACGATCGCCCAAGATAAGAAGATCACCAACCAAAACAGTGGTGTCCGCTTTGATGCAGAAACCAAGACAGGAAAGGAAACATATTATGGTTATATACAGGACATATGGGAACTAGACTATCGACATGGTTTAAAGGTCCCTTTGTTTCGGTGCAAGTGGGTCAATATGACACGAGGCGGGGTAATGGAAGACCCGCAGTACGGAATGACAACAGTGGATCTCAACAATCTTGCGTATGCAGACGAACCATTCGTCCTAGCCAATGATGTGGCACAGGTTTTCTATGTGAAGGACATGTCTACCAAGCCAAGAAAAAGAAAAGATAAGGAAGCGAATGCATCGTACGATGAGCCAAAGTGGCACATAGTTCTTTCTGGGAAGAGAAACATCGTGGGAGTGGATGACAAGACAGACAAGTCAGAAGATTATGAAAAGTTTGATGAAATTGCTCCATTCACAATGAATATTGACCCGAGCATCCCGTTAAATGATGAAGATTTTCCATGGTTACGGCGCAAAGGGACACACGCGAAGAAAAAGTTTCACACCCAAAGATCTGGGATGTGATCGGCTTCACTAGCTATCATCACTTTCTTCTGTGTTTCGCACCGAGAGGGGAATCTCTGTAATAGTTAGGGTAGTTATATGTTTTGGCATTTGAAACGCGAAGAAATTTTATGTGCAAACAAATTCACACTAATTTCAAATAATTCAAAATTTAAACTATTCAAATTTGAAAACTACGGGCACTAACAGAAAG
>NW_021284710.1:3111-3546 GCF_002162155.2 Triticum dicoccoides
TGTGTCAGCCTCTGGTCAGGCTATGGCCCCACCATCACCATTTAGTGCCGGTTCGTACCACGAACCGGTACTAATGAGGTTGTGTCAGGTAAGGCTGGGGCCCCACGAGCACCTTTAGTACCGGTTCATGGATGAACCAGACGTAAGCTATTTTTTAGTCCCACCTCGTGAAGTGAGAGGGACTACGAGCGGTTTATAAGCCCTGAGTGCAAAGACGATGAAGAAGAGGATCAATGCTCACGTTGCTTAGCTTCAAGCCTTCAGGAATACAGTAGACTGCACGGAGCTATGCGCAGTGCAGTTTACACTATTCCGAAAGGCTTGAAGCAAATTAACGAGCATTGACCTATTTTTTATTTTTAATAACTTATTACAACTCCGGACTTCTTCAGTTATGGCAAAAACTAATTGCACATCGACATTTCTTTTTTTTTT
>NW_021284710.1:5073-13966 GCF_002162155.2 Triticum dicoccoides
ACACACACACACACACACATGTATGAATTAATGCTTAATTAGCTTAATTAGTTTTTGCATGTTTAATTAGTTTAATTAGTTTAATTAGTTTAATTAATACTTATTAATGCTTAATAAGTATATACGTATTTTGTATGTTTAATTAGTTTAGATTATTTAGATTATTATTTTTTCACTATTATATATGTATGAATGCATGTTAGATGGATATAATTAGTTTTTAATTAGTATGGAAATTTTTTATATAATGTTGTTTTTCAATTTTTTAATGGATGTATAGAAGTTGTGTTTTCTGTTTTTAGTGTTAGTTGCTTAATTAGTATGAAATAGTATATAGATTTTTGAAATAGTAGAAATGTTAGAAATTTTAGTTAACAAAAACCAATCATTAAAAAAATATTACTTTTTGCGGGCATATAGCTAGTATTTGTTCTTGACGATGCCCGGCCCGCATCCTCGCCGTCGACCTGTCCGCGACGACGTCCAGCCGACCAATGTCCGGGACTGGGCTCCGCCGGGCTGGCACTGGGAGGTGCTGCCTGGAGGGGCGCGCCGCTTGATGAGGAACCCGGCCCCGGGTCCCGTCGTCGACCCTGATCTCGTTTGGTGGCGTTCGCGTGGGTCAGTTTCGGTGCGGAGGGACCCGACCCCGCCGGAGGTGGTACGTTGTCGTCTCAGGGAGGAGGACGAGCACGTCCATCGCTAAATGGTTGCGTTAGAGGGCGGCAGGTTCTCCAATACCTGGCAGTATCTTCGGGGATCTCACTTCAGCTATGATCCTGTGAGGGTTCCTTTTCTTTGGGTGTCCACCTCCCGCGCCGCAGGAACCGCAAGTGTCCTAGATTCTTCTGTAGTATTCGATCTTTAATTAGCTAGCCAGTGATGTACTATTCAATATTATATATTATTCGAGATGATGTATTCGAGATTATATCTATTATTCTAGACGAAGTATTTGAGATTATATCTATTATTTGAGACGAAGTAATTTGAATACTAAATTGTTTTATATTTCTTTTGAATTAGTTAAATAAAAGCTATGGCAGACAATACCGACAGAGAGGGAGAACAGACCATGTTCGATATGATACGCGGGCCAGATGATGATCAGAATGAAGAAGATTATGACGGCTCCGAATTTCTAAACAACGCCGGAGAGGGTGATATGATATTCGATCGCGACGACCGAATTGATGAAGTCATGAACTATGATTATAAAGATGACGAAGAACATGTTGATCCTGAAACAACAAAGATCGGCGAGGTATATATCTTTATATAAGCAGGTATCTGGTGATCATCACATGTTTTAAATGACTTGAAGATATATTAACGAATCGATCTTTGTTCTTTCAGCCATCCGGATCGAGCAAATCTTCAGGCAAAAGGACGAAACGAGGCCCGAACAAAAAGTTGAAGGAGGGCGTAAAGTACAATATCGAGGCAGTCAGACCTAATGGCGAACCATTAGCGCCTAAGAAGATTGCGGACAAGTTCGTTCGTCAGTGCGGAGTTCTTGTGAAGGACCAACTCCCGATCTCCCTTCAAGAATGGAGAGAGCCAGCAAAAGACAAAAGACAAAAAGGCAAAGAGGACGCTGCTCCACGTCCAGATGTTACTTTTTCAATAAGAATCAAAAAGATCTGCTTTGGGATACTCTCATGGAACATTTCATCCTACCAGATCATTTCACAGAAGCAGATGTGTAGAAACTCAAGGACGCTGCTCTTAGGAAGATGGCGGTTGCATTCAAGAACCACAAGAATAGTGAATGGGACAAGTACGTCAAGGGAGGAAGGAAGACTCCAGTATTCGAGAGAACACTAGAGAACCAACATGCTCATTGGGACGATTTCGTGAAATTCAAGGATTCAGAATTAGCTAAGGAACGGTCGAGAATAAACAAGAAGAATGCCGAAAAAAAGGATAAGTTCCATAAGCTGGGGCCAGGTGGCTATGCGGTGGCAATGCCTAAGTGGGATAAGTCTGAGAAAGAGATGGAGGATGCAGGTGCCACTCCGGTTACTAAGAGCTAGCCCCCCAGGGTCAGGACTTGGTTCTATGCGCATGGGGGGGGGGGAGTTGGACCCGAAGACAGGCAATGTTTCGACGAGGGCAAGTCTGAAGGGAGGCGACGATGCGATACTTGTTGCAATAGAAGAGGCACGATCGGGGGTGTTCCATCCCAACAGAGAGAACGACGAGCTTACGCGTGCCCTGGGAAATCCTGAACACCCGGGAAGAACACGAGGCAAGGGCGCTATTCCGTGGTATGAGGGGTTGTTAGACTGGAACACCGACTACAGAACCCGTGCGAGAAAGAAGATTGCGGAGGAGAAGAAGAGGAAGATGGAGGAGGAGCAGAGGAAGCGGGACTATGAACGCCTTCAAGGCCTAGAAGCAAGTCAAGCGGAATTGGTAGTCAAATTCCAGCGGCAGCAGGAGCAGATCGACTCACTTACCCAGCAAAGGGGGTCTCAGCAGCTGCAGCAGCTAGCGAGTGATCCATCATTGGATAGCACCGCCCCATCCATGCCGAGAAGCAGCGTGGGTTTCGCCCCGGACGACGCAATGCTGGGTAGATACCCCATGGATGACATCACGGAGAACACTAGCTGCGAGCTACACGTCAAAATGAAGAACATATCCATGAAGGTGGCGGACGCCATTGCTTTTACAAATCCCCCCCGAGGCAACCATCCATTGCAACCCGATTCCAGCGGGCTATGCTCGTGTCTTGGTTGATGAGGTGGTGGAGCCATATTCGGAGCTAGAGCTTGACATTCCTGGAGGTGACGACGAGCGCTTTCTCAGAGACGCCAACCATCGTATCATCCTATGGAAAAAGGATTGCATCATCTTTCGAAGGCCACCGACACCGCGTCAGCCGACTCCTCGTCGAAGTCTGCCACCGAGTCAGCAGTCTCCCGCTCCTACAAGTCCACCAAGTCCGGCAAAGTGTCAGGCCACTCCTCCTCCAAGTCCGGCAAAGTGTCAGGCCACTCCTCCTCCTCCAAGTCCGGCACAGCGTCAGACGTCCGCTCCTCCTCTAAGTCCGGCACAACCTCAGGCCACTCCTCCTCCAAGTCCGGCACAGCTTCAGGCGGCCACTCCTCCTCGTCCAACTCAGCCCCGTCAGCCGTCTCCGCCGCCTCAGCAATCGCAGAAGAGACACCCCGCAGCTATGGTGCGTAGCGGTACGAGTCGAGGTAGTACAGGAAGTACAGGCGGAGGCAAGCGATATAAATATGGTCCAAGCCTCACGCCTCTTCCGCAGAGGGCTTATGACAGGTCCGAGGAGGAAATCGCAGCCATATCGAAGTCCGAGGTGGAAGCCCATTTTGCACCGAAACCGCCACCGCCGCCAAGGGAGAAAGTGCCCGAGGAAACGATTGACCACTTCATTCGTATGGCTCAACCACCAGCTCCCAAGCCTGTTGACACAGAGTATGAGCGCCACATCAGGAAGTTAAATCGAGCACGTCTACGTAAGGAGGCGAACTCGGGATCGAGCAAACAAGAAGCAGCTGTCAAAAAATGCGGGAAAACCATTCCCCAGCTGGGAGAACAGGCGGCGCAATCGATCCCCTCGCTTGTTGTGCCAACAACACGTGACAGTATGCGCGCCCAATATTATTGTGGGCAAACAGTTTACGTTCCTGAGGTGGGCAATGTGGTAATAACGGAGGACCATATAATGCAGGCTGAAGTTCTCAACATCACTGTTGGACAACTCCTCGAGATCGAGCCCATGCCTGTGCTTAGAGAGGATGAAATAAAACGGAAATATGTCCGGGGCCAACCTTTGGTCGAGCCAGACAAGGTCAAGAACCTTCCAACGAGAATGTATGAATTGCATCAATGGTACATGAACATTACTAAGATTTCAGATCGATTGTCCCTCATGGTGAATGTCAAGGAGGATCATTACTTCCATGAGAAGGCTCTGTCCGTTGAGTATTCTGAACTGTTTCAGTTATACAATCAAGACGCACTCGACAAATCTATCGTCAATTGCTATTGTCTGTAAGTGATTTCTTTCTGTAATTTAAGTCTCAAGCTAGCTGTAGTGATCCTTTTGATCAATCATTACCTGTAATTATCCTCGTCTGATGAGGGGAGGGGAGAGGATGGGGGCGACGGCTATAGGGGCCATGGCCGGCGGCGAGGTCTGCGGGAGGGAGACGGAGGGGCGGCGGCGATGTGGGTGGGTGGGGAGGGGAATCGTATCGGGAGCGAGCTGCTTTTGGTTTCTGGGCTCACGCAACAATTGCTCGCTGCTCCCACGGATCGAGTCCCTTTAGTCCATCTCAACCGTCCGATGTCTGTCCTGTGACTGGTCGGCGGCTCACTGATCGTTGGATTGCTTTGTTGCTTCCTGATTGGTAAATGGACATCTCTCGCAGATCAATCCCCTAAAATCACATAATATCATTGGATTTTAGATAAATGCCGGCTTTACTCAAAATGGTCATATCAAAAGCTTGGGAGCCATTTATTGCATTTGAAATTTTATAATAGTCTACATGATGGAGTTTTTATAAAAACCCATGAGTCTCAGGCTGGCTTCTACTCTGGCTCGTCTTCTCGATGCTAGCCTTGGTAAAAGGTATTTCGAATACATGTGATAATTCATTGTATTTATCTTTCTACCCATTAGAAGAAGGGTTAAAACTATTTAATTCCTACAAAATACGCTAAAGACTATGCTGTCTCTTCCACAAGCCCTTGATAGCACCCGCCGCCATCCTCCACGAGCAGCTCGCCACCGCCGCCACACCATGCTGAAGCGCCGGACCACCGCTGCTCCAAAAGGAGAAACTCCACAAGCCCCTCGTCGGTGCTGATGAAGCCTCCAACGAGAAAGAGCGAAGGCCGGGAGACACTTGTTCCAAGCACCACATCTCGCTCCTTATAGGCTGAGGTGCCATGGACACTGTTGTACAAGGGCGCCGTCGGTACTGACCGAGCCGAACCGACCAGAGACCGCGACCTATCTACACACCGCACCCGGGTCCAGGGTTCCCCCAACCTCCAGCCCTCACATGGGCCGCCGGAGGCGAGGGAAACCGCTGGATGGGCCGACGGAAGTACATAGAGGAAGAGGGCGCCTGTGATTCGCCTCTCTCTACTATTGAGAAGAGACGCGAAGGACCGGGAGGAACAAAAAGAGCAATTTTGAGGGAGCTTAGGTCGTCGGCCGCTCCTGTTCGTCCACGATAAATGAAGTGGTTTGAGCGGCATGCTTAGTGCCCACGAGTGGACGTATGGCCGCCGTCCGTACTCATTAGCTACTCCCTCCGTTCCTAACTTTTTGTCTTTCTTAGATATTTCAAATGGACTACCACATATGAATGTATATATACATATTTTAGAGTGTAGATTCACTCATTTCACTTCGTATGTAGTTATTTTTTGAAATCTCTAGGAAGAGAAGTATTTAGGAACATAGGACGTACTCCCTCCGTCTCATAATATAAGACACTTTTTGACACTAGTGTCTTACATTATGGGACGGAGGGAGTATTAATCATTTACCTCCAACAACTATGATCTGGCTCCTCTCGGTAATTTGTTCACACAAATCAAAGATAAGCTAGGGACCCAGTTTATTCATGCACAACTGTTGTACGCGCCCCGAGAATGTAACATGCTAGCACACCTGTTGGCCACTATGGGTGCTGGGCTAGCTCAAGGTGAGCGACGTGAGTGGTTTCGTTGCTACCCGGTGGATGCTGTAGAAGGACAAGATATGGGCTGTGCAATCTCAATGTATTGATCGGTGTACTAGGCACGTATATATAAGTACAAAGGTGGGCCACAACCACAACTATACAAAGGAAACAGGAGGTGGGCCCTACACACAAATATATACGTACACAATATACTCAACACCCCCCGCAGTCGAAGCAGCGCCAGTAACGCAGAGACTAGAACGGAACTCCTCGAAGGTAGAAGTCGGCAATCCCTTCGTCATCACATCGGCAAACTGCTGAGCGGTCGGCACATGGAGAACCCGCATGCGTCCAAGAGCCACCTGCTCGCGCACATAGTGAATGTCCATCTCGATGTGTTTAGTCCGGCGATGATGAACGGGGTTGACGGAGAGGTACACCGCAGAGACGTTGTCGCAGTAGACAACCGTAGCCTGGGAGACGTCGTGATGTAGCTCCTGAAGTAACTGTCGTAGCCAGGTGCACTCGGCGACAGCGTTGGCCACAGCTCGGTACTCAGCCTCCGCGCTAGAGCGCGAAACCGTGGGTTGTCGCTTGGACGACCACGAGACGAGTGAAGGACCGAGGTAGACGCAGTAGCCAGAGGTGGAGCGACGAGTATCGGGCAGCCAGCCCAGTCTGCATCGGAGTAGGCCACCATCTCCAGAGAAGTGGACGCCGTAAGTGTCAACCCAAGGGACATCGTGCCGCGGATGTAGCGAAGGATCCGCTTCACGACAGTCCAATGAGAGTCACGAGGGGCGTGCATGTGGAGACACACCTGCTGTACAACATACTGAAGATCCGGTCTGGTGAGAGTCAAATACTGTAGAGCGCCGACAATAGACAGGTAGAAAGGAGCATCCGACGCAGGCGAACCCTCAAGAGCAGAGACCTTGGCCTTCGTGTCCACAGGAGTAGCAACAGGATGACAGTTGAGCATGCTAGCACGCTCAAGAAGCTCATGTGCATACTTCTGCTGATGAAGAAAGAAACCGTTCGGACGCCGAACGACCTCAATGCCAAGGAAATAATGTAGAGCACCCAGGTCCTTGATAGCAAACTCGTCACGTAGCCGGAGAGTAATATGCTGAAGAACGGCTGCGGAGGAGGCTGTTAGGATGATGTCGTCGACGTAAAGCAGCAAGTATGCAGTCGTGTCACCGTGGCGATAGACGAACAGTGAGGCATCCGAGCGAGTAACGCTGAAGCCCAGTGTCTGAAGAAACCCGGCGATCCACTGGTACCAGGCTCGGGGTGCCTGCTTGAGCCCGTAAAGAGAGCGGGACAGCAGACACACATGGCCGGGAAGTGAGGCGTCAACGAAGCCGGTGGGTTGCTCACAATACACCTGCTCCTCAAGATGGCCGTGGAGAAAGGCGTTGGAGACATCCATCTGGTGAATGGGCCAGCCGCGGGAGACGGTGAGCTGGAGGACGGTGCGGATCGTGCCCGATTTGACAACCGGGGCAAACGTCTCAGTGAAGTCTACTCCAGTGCGCTGGCGGAAACCGCGGACCACACAGCGAGCCTTGTAGCGCTCAAGTGTACCGTCTGAGCGGGTCTTATGGCGAAAGACCCACTTGCCGGTGATGACGTTGGCGCGAGGAGGCCGGGGAACCAGGGTCCAGGTGCGGTTCCGTTGAAGAGCATCGAACTCTTCCTGCATCGCCGCAAGCCAGTGAGGATCACGTAGGGCGGCGCGAGCGGACGCAGGAATGGGCGACGGCTCCACGGCGGAGGCGGCGAGGACGTACTCGTCGCGCGAGTACCGGAGGCTCGGACGATGAACGCGGTGCGAGCACGGGTGACTGGGCCGGGCGGCATCGCCGGAGCCACCGGCGAGACGGCCGGCATCGGGGCTGTTGAGGCGGCCGGCGTCGGGGCCGGCGAGGGGGCCGGAGTCGGGGCCGGCGTCGGAGCCGGCAAGGGGGCCGGCGTCAGGGCCGGCGAGGAGGCAGGCGTCAAGGCCGCGGAGGAGGCGACCGAGCCTCCAGGGCCCGATCCCGCGGCGCCCACGTCGAGGGCGGCGGGTGAAGGCGGGGCGCCGGCTGCGCCGTCGGAGCCAGCCGAGGAGGCCGAGGGGGCGGGCGCCGGCAGGAGGGCGCGTGGACCGCCAAAGCCCGGAGGCGGTCCACGGGCCAGGCGGGATCGTCCACCTGACGAGGTCGTCGAAGGACCGCCGGTGGCCGGCGGCGACGAGACGACAAGGGGTACCTGCTGCTGAAACGGAAACACCATCTCATCAAAGTAAACATGTCGGGAGGTGAAAACACAATGGGAGACGGGATCATAGCAGCCGTAGCCCTTAGTGTTAGGTGGGTAGCCGAGAAAGATGCAGGCAATGGAGCTGGGTGCAAGCTTATGAGGCGCAGTGGCGGCAATGCTAGGATAGCAAAGGCAGCCGAAGATGCGATGCCCTTCATAAGAAGGAGGTGCACCGAAGAGAAAATGGTGAGGTGTAAAGTTCCCGCGAGTGCGACATGGACGGATGTTGATGAGGAGAGAAGCGGTGGCTAGAGCGTCAGGCCAAAAGTGCGGAGGCACATTGGCATGAAAGAGAAGAGTCCTAACGCAGTCATTTAGAGTGCGAAGGATGCGCTCAGCACGACCGTTCTGCTGCAGGTGTACGGGCAAGTGAGACGAAAAATCGTGCCATGTGTGGCGAGAAGATTACGAACAGCGATGTTGTCAAACTCCTTCCCGTTGTCTGTCTACAACGCAAGAATGGGTCGACCAAACTACGTGAGAACATAAGAATAGAAAGCGGCGAGAGTGGATATAACATCCGACTTGCGGCGCAACGGGAAGGTCCACACATAATGCGAAAAATCGTCAAGAATGACAAGATAATAAAGAAAGCCCGTATTACTTGCAACAGGAGATGTCCAAACATCACTATGAATTAACTCAAACGGGTACGATGCAACAAAGGAAGAAGGCCTAAACGGAAGACGAGCTTGTTTGTCGAGGCGACATGCATGACACGAGTGATCCTCATTCTTATTACACGTGAAAGAAAAACTCCAAAGTATGTGGCGGTGTGGCAGGATTAGGATGACCCAAGCGAGCGTGCCAACGATCCACTCCGGTGGCGAGAGCGACAGGGGCGGCGGAAGTAGTGGAGGTGGCGGAGTGAACCGGGTAGAGCTCGTCGGGGCTGTCACATCGGTGGAGCA
>NW_021284710.1:14703-25790 GCF_002162155.2 Triticum dicoccoides
GCGCGAGGGAGGTATGCGGAAGCGGTGACCCGCGGCGGCGGCGGTCTCGGAGGGAGGCAGCGGCGACGACGAGTGAGGCGGAGGGAGGGGCGGCGGTGACCAGCGGCGGTGGCGGCGGCCGGAAGGAGGGCGGTGGCGGCGGCGGCTGGTGACGGCGGTGTGGAGGAGCGGCGGCGGCGGCGGCGCGAAGGCGCAGCGGCGGCAGCGGCTAGGGTTAGGATCGTGCTGCGATAGATACCATGTAGAAGGACAAGATATGAGCTGTGCAATCTCAACGTATTGATCGGTGCACTAGGCACGTATATATAAGTACAAAGGTGGGCCACAACCTCAACTATACAAAAGAAAACAGGAGATGGGCCCTACACACAAATATACACGTACACAATATACTCAACAAATGCAACTACGTGTGTTCCATCTCAAAAAAAAACTATTACACTTTCCGTTAATAACAAGGCCTGATCCTCTAAAAAAAAAACAAGGCCTGATAAATTGTATTCTTTTTTGTTGAGTTTGTACACGTTTAAAAGCAAATGTGAACACCAGCTGCAAGAGCAGTCTCAACTACGCTACCTGTTCCCTCAAAAAAAAAAAACTACGCTACCTCTCTCTCTCATGACCCGTGGGCCGTGGCCTACCTGCGTACGTACGGGCCAGAGAACTCCCTCCGAGCCGGTCAAGCCGAGCGAGCCGTTGTCTCAAAACAGAAAAAGAAAAAAGCCGAGCGAGCCGAGTACGTTTCCACTTTCCAGCAGCCGTCCAACTCTGTTTGCTTTATGGTCTCTGTTTGCTTTCCTTGTTTGTATCAGTGTGCTCGTCAGAGATCTTGTAATCTGTTTTCTTTCTTAGTTTTCTACTGTATATAAAAGGTTGTAGAGATTTTACGGAACACCCCATGTACTTCATATTTGTGTTGTGACGTATTTAAATATTGGCAGACTAGGAGATCGAGAAATCTTCGTTGACACTTTCCATTCACTGATCGGGATGGCGCATGCTAGAAATCACACTCTTGACTTGGAGTTTTTGGGCATGACCGCAGTAGGAGTTAATTACAAGAAACTACCACATTTACGGCTAGGTTTGCATAAAACCATCAAGTCGCTAATTCGTGGTAAAAAAACACCGCAATTTGTTCTCCTATTATAAAAGCGTCACTTCCTGGTCAAGGAAGATATAATGTGTCCATTTGTGATGAGATCTGGACTACACAGTTGAAAAGACTCACTCACATAATTTAGATGAGATATCAGAAGAAAACTGAAGGAATGAGTTTAGGACCTGTCGACTCCGGAATGTATGATAAATTTCAAGATGGGTGGTCACGACGTAGTCATATAGCAGAAAAGCAATTTAGGGCCGCCTTATCCCACGGCTTCATTGGCTCCCACCTCGCCGGCCGTCACACACCGACGGTTAGAGGCGGCACTCGTGTCGTGTGTCACCTCACTCATGCGGCTCCGGGCGCAGACTCCGCGGGTATGTTGTTTCGCCTCCGTGGCCTGCTCACTCTCTTGTGCTGTCTTGGCCACGTTGCTCATCTTGGCGCTCCACGCTCCACGACAAGCTAGAGATGGCCTATTCGGAGATGGTCTTGCACTCTCGCACCATCCAGAGGCTTGTGACTACGCAGGGATGCCGCTGGGGATCCGGACTGGTCGTCCATCGGCGAGCAGTTGTGGGCGCTGGACAGCCGAGTGGAGCAGCGCTCTCAGGTTCCGAAGATCTGTCCGAGGAGGTGGCCGCAGAATAGGATTCGAGGCGCCGGAGGCTACCCGTCGAGAGCACGGAGTGTGGGTGCAAGTGGACGCGGCATACGCCAGCTCCGTGTTGGTCTGCCCGGAGTTCACCTACGTGATAGACTGCGTGGAGGCCGTGGATTCGTTCAGCATGAACGCCACAAGTGGCTCCTCTCCAACAACGCCTGTTGTACTATGTGGTCTTAATCTAGTTTCAAGTTTGAGTTTCGAATGAGATATTTTGTGTACGATTTGGATATTAGAAGTTAAATTTAAGAGTTCAGCTACCTCCACACATTTTTAACTCCTCGTATTTGAGGAGTTAAGACTAGAGAGATGATATCTTGAGGGTTTGATTAGATATTCCCAAACAACTAAAAATAGGCACTAGGCAAAAAGGATGGGTGAAGTGATTTTCTTTTTGTGTGTGTTGAACAAATGTTGCACCCCTCCTGATCTCTCCGCCATTTCATTTCATGAGCATGCTAAGTGGCCGAAATAAATGTCAGCGTCGACTGACGATATAATACATGCAACAAGCCAACATGTATTGTGCATGATGAATTATCCAAGAATCAAGATCGCCTCTGGTTAAGTGTTCATTACTAAATGTTGTAATGAATAAAAAATATGTTGCCATGAGAAGCATTTGTTTACACAAATCTATGCACGGTGAGAAAGCTTTCGCTATGATCTTTTCCTAATTCTTTAAGACATGACAAGTAAATTCCCAACCAATAAGTATTGGGCTCTTAAGTAAACAAAGCAAAAGATCAAGTAACAAACATATTGCGGAGCAACCAAGTAAACTAAGAAATGACTCAAGTAATCCAATGACAGAGCAAACGTAATCCAATGAAGGGGCTATGTGATCCAACAGAAGGGCTACATAAATAAGGGACACGTGAACCTGCTAAGGATACACTACATTAGCGTAACCGGCCCTAGGGGCATGTATACAACCCACGTGCTTAAACTTGCACATGGTCAAGGGTAGCCAGTAGCCAGTAGAAAAGGCTCTTTGTAAAGCACCCATATTTTTTCACCGGAAAAGAAAGAATGGGAGGCTCTTTCAGGTGGGCAGAACAATTTGACTTGTTGGGCCTCTCCGTCCACCTAGTTCATAATGCATTTATATATATATTTTTGAGAATTTTTTTTAACCATCAGTTAGACCAAATAAGTTGGCATAAAAAATATACCATTTGTAGTTTTCCACATATGAATCTAATGACACACTTTGTGTGGTTTACATTATACTCAAATCACCAAATACGTGGGGCACTTATAAATCCAGATGGAATGAATAAAATGAAGGGTTGCACAGCGGCCACTGCGAAATGCGCCACCGGCAAGGAGAGTAGTGTGACGAGGACTTGTATGTGGAGGCTTAACTCTAAGACTAATAGTAGAGGTATTGAGCTGGATGATGGTACATATAGTGATAACTTCATAAGTACGGCGTGATCTAGGTGCAGCTAATTACTACCTCCGTCCGGGTTTATTGGTCCCCATTGTATTTCATGCCAAATTTTGATCATAGATTAAATTAACAAAATATTCACGCATGTCACCAAACATTGTATTTTTGAAAACTATGTTCAAATACGAATCCAATAAGATAATTTTTCTTGACATGCATTAACAATTTGTTAGTTAAATCTTTAGTCAAAATTTGGCACAAACTACAAAGAGGATCTATAAACCAGGACGGAGGTAGTAGCTTCGTCAATATGGGGTGCTCTAACTATTGCCTGTCAATTTTTACATGCATGCACAATTCCCATGACATCTCTATTCTATGGAGATGAATTATCTGAAATAAAAATGTGGTTAAGCATTCATCACAAATGTGTTGTCACATGTGTAACATCTGTGAACCCAAGCAACAAACAAATGACCGGTTGGGGGAGGGAATTCATTTCTCATATTATAAAAGGGCCTCTGCGCTACACATTCAAGGAAGATATCATGTCTCCACTTGTGATGAGATGTGTAATATACAGTTGAAAGGAGTCACCCACATAATTAAAATGAGATATTAGATGAAAACTGAAAGAATGAGTTTACAACCTCCTGGCTCCGAAATTTATGTTAAATATTGAGTTGGATGGTGGCGATGTAGTCATACAGCAGAACCTCGATTCAGGGTTGTCTTCTCCCACGGCTTCACTGGCTTCCACCTCGACGACGTTCATGCGCCGCCGGTTAGTGGCAGCACTTGTGTCATGTGTCACCTCGCTCATGCGGCGCTGGCGCAGACTCCGGAGGTACGTTGTTTCGCTGTCTTGGCCTGCTCATCTTGGCTCTGTTGTGCTGTCTTGGGCTCTTGGCCACGTTGCTCATCTTGGCTCTGTTTTTTTCAAACAAGTTCTTATCCTGGATCTGTTGTGCAGGGGGAGGGGAGATGATCACGACAACAGAAGGCGCAGTTGGGTGCTTCCTACAAGGCTCCAACCGTAGCCGCCGAGGAAGTCGGCGAGGAGGAGTTGGTGGTGCAGGCGCCCGAAGCGGTGGGCGTGAACAAGGATACTTCAGAGGTCTCTGCGCTCAACGACCAGCTGGAGGTGCCCTATTTTGAGATGGCCTCACACTCTCGCGCTAGCTAGAAGTTTGTGACTACGTAGAGGGTCCTACGCAGGGAAGCTGCTTAGGATCGGGATTAGAGTTCCATCGATACGCAGGTCCGCGCGTTGGACATAGATGTGGAGCAGCTGTTGTCACTCACTCTACACAATCTGTCCGAGGAGGTGACGAGGCTGCGGAACAGGATTCTAGGCGCTGGAAGCTACCCGTCGAGCTGCCGCCCATCCTTGCCGTGCAACCACACTTACAGAAGTAGTCATGTGATTGGGCATGTACATTCATTACTTTTGGGTTAATTTCATTTATTGTAACCATCAACTCACAATTCAACTTTACATGCTTAGTTTGGCAAACAGAAAACCTGAATAAAGCCAGAATAAAGGTACAAAAAAATTCATTATATTTGATCGATGTTTCCTGGTATGTGGTTGCAAGACATAAACTTTGTATTTTCTGCATTTCCTTCTCCTACTGCTTGCAAGCATATTCCTCAGGATCCGCCTCTGTTTCAAGACATGAAGTCGGTGCTCATCTTTGCCTCTATTGAGCGGCGTATTTGCCTCTATTGAGCGTGTTTATGACAGGTGGGGCCTGTTTTTTGCTTGCGTGGCCTAACTTTTTGTAATTTATGGGGTTTAATCTAAAATTACAAACCAGACCCTAGAATTTTGCAGAGGTGCCCCTAAATCAAAAATGAAAAACACAACTAGCCCCAGCCCTCCTCCGCGGTGGAACTGCTCCTCCTGAGCAGGATCTGGATCGGGGGAGTCCTCCCCCACGCCTTGTTCTATGGTGGACGCGGCTACGCTGGGCGATAGGAGGTGCAGCTCACGTGCGGGCTGCTGCAATACGCCATGGTGGGCGCTGCCGGCCTACCGCCTGCTAGCTGCACGCGTTCGGCGTCCATCGGCGCTCTTCTTTCCCAGGCCGTCGCCCTTCCGCTCTCTTCTTCCCCAGGCCGCACCTGCTGCTTCGGTCGCTGCCATGGCTGCCCCAGTCGCAGCACCGTCGATGGTAACGACGACTCCATGTGGCGGCCTTCCTGCCAGTGACGGGCTCTGGCGTCGCCCCTGGCCTTTTCTTCTTCATGCCGGCGCTGCCCAATGGTCAACGCGGCCGTGGACGTTGTAGCCCCACGTGCTCAGCATGCCAAGTTGCCCGGGGTATTCCCACCGGGTCCGGTGTCGGGCGGGGATGGTGCAGGCCGATGTGGCCGGATCTGGCCGCGCCCAGGTCGACGAAGAAGGCCGCCGCACCATTCCCGACCTGGCTGAGGCAAAGGCCCGAGTGCCATCGCCGTTGCCACATGTAGTTTGAGGCAGAGGACGCCGCCCATCCCCGCCCTGCCCACAACCATGTTGGAGCTCCCCAACAGCCCTCCGCCGTCCGGGGGCGGTGCGGCACCTCGAGCGCCGGGGAGGAGGGGCGGCGCTGAGCTCGTGTGCGTGCTTGCCGGTTGAGGCGTGGTTGGAGGGCCTGGGAGCAGTGTGGAGAAGTCGAGGGGCGTTTTTGCATTAAACCTAAACTGTTGTGCCACATAAGCAGAAAACAGGCCCCACTTGCCATAAACACGCTCAATAGAGACAAATACGCCGATCAGTGCTTTCTGCAAAAAGATTACCGAAGACACGGTGTTTTTTGCAAAAAAATGTATTGTAGTGGTTTTTGCAAACTTTGCCTTCAAAGCGGCGGTTTTCTGCAATTTACTCGAGTTCCATCCATTAGTAGAAAAAGGATCAAATGTGAGACACATTAGTCCCGGTTTGTAACAGAACCGGCACTAATGTGTCAATTAGTGCCGGTTCCAACGGCTAGCTGGGAGGAGCTCTTTAGTACCGGTTCGTGGCAAACCTTTAGCACCGGTTCGTGACATGAACCGGTACTAATGAGAGTGGTGGCAGGATGTTGTCAGAGTGGGGCCCTTCCAGTACCTTTAGTACCGGTTCATGGCACGAATCGGTACTAAAGGTCGTCCTATATAAATCCTTCGTCCACCCGCACTCTGTTCTTCCCCCTTTCACCTCTCCCTCTCCTCTATTCTTCCCTTCTTCCTCTCGAGTTCATCACAAAATTTGCCCCAAATTTGTCAAGATTTGCAGGCCCTCATCCATTCAAATGATCACCAAGGTTAGCAACTTTGTCCTTTCATCTCTCATTGCTAGGTTAGCTCTTGCATTGGTTTATATAGTGATTAATTGTGGGTTTTAGTAATTTGGGAGGAATTATATTTGGTAGTATTTGATTTATATGCAATTTGAGGTCAAAATAACACTTAGTTTGCATATGTAGGTGTGGTTTACTTAGTGCCTTCTAAATCTCCGTCGTAACCACCATCGATCGCCCGCACCGTCCCGTCGCCAGCACCACCTTGTGGTGAGGCTCTTGTTCATGAAATTTTATATAAAAAATTGATGTTTGTGTGATTTGGATATATAGTTACTCGTATAATAATTATCTTACCCGTACGTTGTTTGTTATACATAGTGCCATGGTTTTGATATCCGTCCCCGTCGGCCCTCGTCCTTGTTATGATTCAGATGTGGTATATTCTCTTTTAAAACTATTTGTTGCATTTCGTGTTTATGACAAATTATGCCCATCAAGTTGACATAGATATTTTTATCTAGGAGATATGTGAACCGGAAATTCCAACCGACCCTATTGTCGAGAGGTTAAATTTAGTTGAAAGAGAAAACGAGTACTTGAAAGAAAAATTGAAAAGAATTGAGGGGGAGAAGATGGAATTGGAGTTGCATGTTGCCGATGTCGTCGATGATCACAAGATCAAGATGGAGAAAATGCACTTGAAGATTAGAAAGATTAGAAAATATGCCATCGATAGTGAGGCTTGGTATCATTATGCTGTTGGATCAATTGTTACCTTAGTTGCGATCTTGATCGCATTTGTTGTTGCATTTAAATGCTTTAGCTAGAGAGTTATTTGTTTGTTGCATTTAAGTGTTGTATGAACTTTATGTATGAACTTGTATTAATTTGGTCTATTCGGTGTTGTGTAATGAAGATGAGCCAACAATGGATGTACGATGATCGATGCTCTCCCCAGTTCGTTGAGGGCGTGCATACTTTTCTGCTTGCGGCTGAGGCAAACAAGCGGGCAGATGGTTTTATGCCTTGTCCATGTGCTGGCTGTAAGAATGGTCGCAATTACTCTACGTCAAGAACCATTCATGTCCACCTGTTTGAGTCCAGTTTCATGCCCCACTATAATGTTTGGACCAAGCACGGAGAAAGAGGGGTTATGATGGAAGACAATGAAGAAGAAGAGGACGACGACAGCTATCCTGGCCATGGGTTCCCTGAATACGATGATACAACAATGGGGGAAGAAGATGAGCCGGTAATGCGGGAAGAAGCTGAGCCGGCAATGCAGGAAGAAGCTGAAGAAGAGGCATCAGATGAGCCCGTTGATGATCTAGGTCGGGCCATTGCCGATGCAAAGAGAAACTGCGCAAGTGATTTGGAGAAGAAGAAGTTGCAGCGCATGTTAGAGGATCACAAAAAATTGTTGTACCCGAATTGCGTAGGTGACAAGAAAAAGCTGGGCACCACACTGGAATTGCTGCAATGGAAGGCAGAGAATGGTGTATCTGACAAGGGATTTGGAAAGTTGCTGGTAATGATAAAGGATATGCTTCCAAAGGACAAAGAATTGCCCGAGAGTACGTACGAAGCAAAGAAGGCTGTCTGCCCTCTAGGGTTAGAGGTGCAGAAGATACATGCATTCCCTAATGATTGCATCCTCTACCGCGGTGAGTACGAGGATTTGAACGCTTGCCCGGTATGTGGTGCATTGCGCTATAAGATCAGCCGCGATGAGCATGGTGATGTCGAGGGCGAGCGCCCCAGGAAGAAGATTCCTGCCAAGGTGATGTGGTATTCTCCTATAATACCACGGTTGAAACATTTGTTCCAAAACAAAGAGCATGCCAAGGCGATGCGATGGCACAGAGAAGACCGTAAGAAAGACGGAAAGTTGAGAGTACCAGCTAACGGGTCACAGTGGAGAAAAATCGAAAGAAAGTACGGGAAGGAGTTTGCAGATGACGCAAGGAGCGTATGGTTTGGTCTAAGCGCAGACGGCATTAATCCTTTTGGGGAGCAGAGCAGCAACCATAGCACCTGGCCTGTGACTCTATGTTTGTATAACCTTCCTCCTTGGTTGTGCATGAAGCGGAAGTTCATTATGATGCCAGTGCCCATCCAAGGCCCTAAGCAACCCGGCAACGATATTGATGTGTACCTAAGGCCACTAGTTGAAGAACTCTTACAACTGTTGAATGGAACAGGTGTACGTGCGTGGGATGAGCACATGGGGGAAGAATTTGACCTAAAAGCGTTGCTGTTCGTGACCATCAATGATTGGCACGCACTGTTTGGATGATACTGACAGTATATATTTGAATAGTTGTAAGAAGAATGTGTACCTGGGACATCGTCGATTTTTTTCGAGCAGGCATCCCGTAAGAAAGAAAGGTAAGCATTTCAAAGGTGAGGCGGATCACCGGACGAAGCCTCGCCACCGTACTGGTGCTGGTGTACATGATATGGTCAAGGATTTGAAGGTGATATTTGGAAAGGGTCCTGGCGGACAACCTGTTCCAAAGGACGCTGACGGACGCGCACCCATGTGGAAGAAGAAATCTATATTTTGGGACCTGCCATATTGGAAAGACCTAGAGGTCCGCTCCGCAATCGACGAGATGCACGTGACGAAGAATCTTTGCATGACCCTGCTTGGCTTCTTGGGCGTGTATGGGAAGAAAAAAGATACACCTGAGGCACGGGAGGACCAGCAACGTATGCACGGAGAAGACGGCATACATCAGGGTCATGCAAGCTACGCTCTTACCGAAGAAGAGAAGGAAATCTTCTTTGAATGCCTGCTCAGTATTAAGGTACCGTCTGGCTTCTCTCGAATATAAAGGGAATAATAAACATGGCAGAGAAAAAGTTTCAGAACCTAAAGTCTCATGACTGCCACATGATTATGACGCAACTGCTTCCGGTTGCATTGAGGGGGCTTCTACCGGAAAACGTTCGATTAGCCATTGTGAAGCTATGTGCATTTCTCAATGCAATCTCTCAGAAGGTAATCGATCCAGAAATCGTACCAAGGTTATAAAATGATTTGGTGCAATGTCTTGTCAGTTTCGAGTTGGTGTTCCCACCATCCTTCTTCAACATCATGACGCACGTCCTAGTTCACCTATGCGAAGAGATTAACGTTTTGGGTCCTGTATTTCTACACAATATGTTCCCCTTTGAGAGGTTCATGGGAGTCTTAAAGAAATATGTTCATAACCGTGCTAGGCAAGAAGGAAGCATCTCCAAGGGCCATCAAAATGAGGAGGTCATTGAGTTTTGTATTGACTTTATTCCTGACCTTAAGCCGATTGGTGTTCCTGAATCGCGACATAAGGGCATACTAGATGGAAAAGGCACGCTAGGAGGGGAACTAATAATATGTATGGACGGACATTCTCTCACTGAAGCACACTACACAGATCTACAGAATTCCGCCTTGGTGGCTCCGTATATGGATGAACACAAGAAATTGCTACGCTCCAAACACCCGGAGCGGTCTGATGACTGGATTACACGTGAACAAATCAGGAGTTTCGCCAGCTGGTTGCAGACACGTACCATGCATGACACCTCTATTGAAGATGACCTGTACTTGCTGTCCCAGTTACCATCTTCGAATATAATGACTTTCAAAGGGTACGAGATAAATGGTAATACATTTTACACGATCGCCCAAGATAAGAAGAGCACCAACCAAAACAGTGGTGTCCGCTTTGATGCAGAAACCAAGACAGGAAAGGAAACATATTATGGTTATATACAGGACATATGGGAACTTGACTATCGACGTGGTTTAAAGGTCCCTTTGTTTCGGTGCAAATGGGTCAATATGACACGAGGCGGGGTAATGGAAGACCCGCAGTACGGAATGACAATAGTGGATCTCAACAATCTTGCGTATGCAGACGAACCATTCGTCCTAGCCAATGATGTGGCACAGGTTTTCTATGTGAAGGACATGTCTACCAAGCCAAGAAAAAGAAAAGATAAGGAAGCGAATGCATCGTACGATGAGCCAAAGCGGCACATAGTTCTTTCTGGGAAGAGAGACATCGTGGGAGTGGATGACAAGACAGACAAGTCAGAAGATTATGAAAAGTTTGATGAAATTGCTCCATTCACAATGAATATTGACCCGAGCATCCCGTTAAATGATGAAGATTTTCCATGGTTACGGCGCAAAGGGACACACGCGAAGAAAAAGTTTCACACCCAAAGATCTGGGATGTGATCGGCTTCACTAGCTATCATCACTTTCTTCTGTGTTTCGCACCGAGAGGGGAATCTCTGTAATAGTTAGGGTAGTTATATGTTTTGGCATTTGAAACGCGAAGAAATTTTATGTGCAAACAAATTCACACTAATTTCAAATAATTCAAAATTTAAACTATTCAAATTTGAAAACTACGGGCACTAACAGAAAGGTTGTAATTTTTTGTACCTAAAGAGGCTGTGTCAGCCTCCGGTCAGGCTATGGCCCCACCATCACCATTTAGTGTCGGTTCGTACCACGAATCGGTACTAATGAGGTTGTGTCAGGTAAGGCTGGGGCCCCACGAGTACCTTTAGTACCGGTTCATGGATGAACCAGACGTAAGCTATTTTTTAGTCCCACCTCGTGAAGTGAGAGGGACTAGGAGCGGTTTATAAGCC
>NW_021284710.1:27406-48778 GCF_002162155.2 Triticum dicoccoides
GGGCCCGTCCCCGTCGCGCCGTCCCCGCGTCGCCGCCCCGGCCAGCCACCGCCCCCGGCCGTCGCCTCGCCGTCGCCGTAGCCCCGCTGTGAGCTCTCCCCCTCTAACCCCTCTCCCTCGCCCCCGGCGGCCACCATGGGCACCGCCCCTCCCCGAGCCCATACACACACACACAAGCATGATGAACACACACACACACAGACACATATGTATGAATTAATGCTTAATTAGCTTAATTAGTTTTTGCATGTTTAATTAGTTTAATTAGTTTAGTTAATACTTATTAATGCTTAATAAGTATATACGTATTTTGTATGTTTAATTAGTTTAGATTATTTAGATTATTATTTTTTCACTATTATATATGTATGAATGCATGTTAGATGGATATAATTAGTGTTTAATTAGTATGGAAATTTTTTATATAATGTTGTTTTTCAGTTTTTTAATGGATGTATAGAAGTTGTGTTTTCTGTTTTTAGTGTTAGTTGCTTAATTAGTATGAAATAGTATATAGATTTTTGAAATAGTAGAAATGTTAGAAATTTTAGTTATCAAAATCCAATCATTAAAAAAATATTACTTTTTGCGGGCATATAGCTAGTATTTGTTCTCGTCGATGCCTGGCCCGCATCCTCGCCGTCGACCTGTCCGCGACGATGTCCAGCCGACCCATGTCCGGGACTGGGCTCCGCCGGGCTGGCACTGGGAGGTGCTGCCTGGAGGGGCGCGCCACTTGATGAGGAACCCGGCCCCGGGTCCCGTCGTCGACCCTGATCTCGTTTGGTGGCGTTCGCGTGGGCCAGTTTCGGTGCGGAGGGACCCGACCCCGCCGGAGGTGGTACGTTGCCGTGTCAGGGAGGAGGACGAGCACGTCCATCGCTAAATGGTTGCGTTAGAGGGTGGCAGGTTCTCCAATACCTGGCAGTATCTTCGGGGATCTCACTTCAGCTATGATCCTGTGAGGGTTCCTTTTCTTTGCGTGTCCACCGCCCGCGCCGCAGGAACCGCGAGTGTCCTAGATTCTTCTGTAGTACTCGATCTTTAATTAGCTAGCCAGTGATGTACTATTCAATATTATATATTATTCGAGATGATGTATTCGAGATTATATCTATTATTCTAGACGAAGTATTCGAGATTATATCTATTATTCGAGACGATGTAATTTGAATACTAAATTAATTTATATTTCTTTTGAATTAGTTAAATAAAAGCTATGGCAGACAATACCTACAGAGAGGGAGAACAGACCATGTTCGATATGATACGCGGGCCAGATGATGATCAGAATGAAGAAGATTATGACGGCTCTGAATTTCTAAACAACACCGGAGAGGGTGATATGATATTCGATCGCGACGACCGAATTGATGAAGTCATGAACTATGATTATAAAGATGACGAAGAACATGTTGATCCTGAAACAACAAAGACCGGCGAGGTATATATATTTATGTAAGCAGGTATCTGGTGATCATCACATGTTTTAAATGACTTGAAGATATATTAACGAATCGATCTTTGTTCTTTCAGCCATCCGGATCGAGCAAATCTTCAGGCAAAAGGACGAAACGAGGCCCGAACAAAAAGTTGAAGGAGGGCGTAAAGTACAATATCGAGGCAGTCAGACCTAATGGCGAACCATTAGCGCCTAAGAAGATTGCAGACAAGTTCGTTCGTCAGTGCGGAGTTCTTGTGAAGGACCAACTCCCGATCTCCCTTCAAGAATGGAGAGAGCCAACAAAAGACAAAAGACAAAAAGGCAAAGAGGACGCTGCTCCACGTCCAGATGTTACTTTTGTCAACAAGAATCAAAAAGATCTGCTTTGGGATACTCTCATGGAACATTTCATCCTACCAGATCATTTCACAGAGCAGATGTGTAGAAACTCAAGGACGCTGCTCTTAGGAAGATGGCGGTTGCATTCAAGAACCACAAGAATCGTGAATGGGACAAGTACGTCAAGGGAGGAAGGAAGACTCCAGTATTCGAGAGAACACTAGAGAACCAACATGCTCATTGGGACGATTTCGTGAAATTCAAGGATTCAGAATTAGCTAAGGAATGGTCGAGAATAAACAAGAAGAATGCCGAAAAAAGGATAAGTTCCATAAGTTGGGGCCAGGTGGCTATGCGGTGGCAATGCCTAAGTGGGATAAGTCTGAGAAAGAGATGGAGGATGCAGGTGCCACTCCGGTTACTAAGAGCTAGCCCCCCAGGGTCAGGACTTGGTTCTATGCGCATGGGGGGGAGTTGGACCCGAAGACAGGCAATGTTTCGACGAGGGCAAGTCTGAAGGGAGGCGACGATGCGATACTTGTTGCAATAGAAGAGGCACGATCGGGGGTGTTCCAGCCCAACAGAGAGAACGACGAGCTTACGCGTGCCCTGAGAAATCCTGAACACCCGGGAAGAACACGAGGCAAGGGCGCTATTCCGTAGTATGAGGGGTTTTCAGACTGGAACACCGACTACAGAACCCGTGCGAGAAAGAAGATTGTGGAGGAGAAGAAGAGGAAGATGGAGGAGGAGCAGAGGAAGCCGGACTATGAACGCCTTCAAGGCCTAGAAGCAAGTCAAGCGGAATTGGTAGTCAAATTCCAGCGGCAGCAGGAGCAGATCGACTCACTTACCCAGCAAAGGGGGTCTCAACAGCTGCAGCAGCTAGCGAATGATCCAGCATTGGATAGCACCGCCCCATCCATGCCGAGAAGCAGCGTGGGTTTCGCCCTGGACGACGCAATGCTGGGTAGATACCCCATGGATGACATCACGGAGAACACTAGCTGCGAGCTACACGTCAAAATGAAGAACATATCCATGAAGGTGGCGGACGCCGTTGCTTTTACAAATCCCCCCGAGGCAACCTTCCATTGCAACCCGATTCCAGCGGGCTATGCTCGTGTCTTGGTTGATGAGGTGGTGGACCCATATTCGGAGCTATAGCTTGACATTCCTGGAGGTGACGACGAGCGGTTCTCGGAGACGCCAACCATCGTATCATCCTATGGAAAAAGGATTGCATCATCTTTCGAAGGCCACCGACACCGCGTCAGCCGACTCCTCGTCGAAGTCTGCCACCGAGTCAGCAGTCTCCCGCTCCTACAAGTCCACCAAGTCCGGCAAAGTGTCAGGCCACTCCTCCTCCAAGTCCGGCAAAGTGTCAGGCCACTCCTCCTCCTCCAAGTCCGGCACAGCGTCAGACGTCCGCTCCTCCTCCAAGTCCGGCACAACCTCAGGCCACTCCTCCTCCAAGTCCGGCACAGCTTCAGGCGGCCACTCCTCCTCGTCCAACTCAGCCCCGTCAGCCGTCTCCGCCGTCTCAGCAATCGCAGAAGAGACACCCCGCAGCTATGGTGCGTAGCGGTACGAGTCAAGGTAGTACAGGAAGTACAGGCGGAGGCAAGCGATATAAATATGGTCCAAGCCTCACGCCTCTTCCGCAGAGGGCTTATGACAGGTCCGAGGAGGAAATCGCAGCCATATCGAAGTCCGAGGTGGAAGCCCATTTTGCCCCGAAACCGCCACCGCCGCCAAGGGAGAAAGTGCCTGAGGAAACGATTGACCACTTCATTCGTATGGCTCAACCACCAGCTCCCAAGCCTGTTGACACAGAGTATGAGCGCCACATCAGGAAGTTAAATCGAGCACGTCTACGTAAGGAGGCGAGCTCGGGATCGAGCAAACAAGAAGCAGCTGTCAAAAAATGCGGGAAAACCATTCCCCAGCTGGGAGAACAGGCGGCGCAATCGATCCCCTCGCTTGTTGTGCCAACAACACGTGACAGTACGCGCGCCCAATATTATTGTGGGCAAACAGTTTACGTTCCTGAGGTGGGCAATGTGGTAATAACGGAGGACCATATAATGCAGGCTGAAGTTCTCAACATCACTGTTGGACAACTCCTCGAGATCGAGCCCATGCCTGTGCTTAGAGAGGATGAAATAAAACGGAAATATGTCCGGGGCCAACCTTTGGTCAAGCCAGACAAGGTCAAGAACCTTCCAACGAGAATGTATGAATTGCATCAATGGTACATGAACATTACTAAGATTTCAGATCGATTGTCCCTCATGGTGAATGTCAAGGAGGATCATTACTTCCATGAGAAGGCTCTGTCCGTTGAGTATTCTGAACTGTTTCAGTTATACAATCAAGACGCACTCGACAAATCTATCGTCAGTTGCTATTGTCTGTAAGTGATTTCTTTCTGTAATTTAAGTCTCAAGCTAGCTGTAGTGATCCTTTTGATCAATCATTACCTGTAATTATCCTCACTATATTCTTTTCTGTGGTATTATATGTAGGATGAAGATGTATGAAATGAGAAAAGCTGGACGCTTTGGCATTGGGTTCATTGACCCAAACACCGTTAATGAATACACATGGAAAATAAATCCACGTCATCAAAAGGCCGTAGAGGACAGCATGCTAGAGTTCTTGAAGCGCCTCAAATACAATGAAGATATACTACTTCCTTACAACTTCTAGTGAGTCACACTGTCTTGTACTACAAATTTTCTGTTTTTGCCTACTAGCTAGCTACATGTTTTTGCTTACATATGCCCGCTTAATTAAGACATGCAAACTTGTGTGCATGCAGATTTCACTGGGTCTTGTGTATCATTAAAGTTGACGCCGAAACTGTTGAAATATGGACTCACTACTCAAAGAAAAACCTGACTATACCATCTTGTTTGGGATAGTCAACAGGTAATTTCAATCATTATTAACTATATATCTCGGACGTGGATAATCTAATCCCGAGCTCATTTGCTCTCTTTATCTGGGCCGCTATTTCAGGTGTTGTGATCTGTGCCCTATTTAACTGAGCTGCTATACGGGCGAACAAGAAAACCTGCGAAAAGCCAATGTATGTATGGGTACGTGGGCCAGGGTAGCGTCAGATAACAGGGCAACGTAGCGGAGGCGTTACGGTAGACGGTTAACTGTTCCTGATCCGTGGCTCAAGTCCGCTCCGTGCTAACAGGGCCGTAGAACAGCTTTTGCACTTTCCATCCCGTGGGCCCTTGTTCGAGTTTAATGCTTGGAGGTTTGTCACCCCGTGCGAGGAGCACTCATTTCGATTTGGGCGGTGAGAGACGAAGGCGATTGCGACTATGGCGGCGGTGATGGAGTTCCTAATGCAACTGATCCGAGCGTAAGTGCCTACCGAATCCCTGATTTCCAATTAGATTCGATGGGTGTACCATATTTGGCACTGTTACTGGCTTTGATCTACTGTAACAATGCTTTAATCGCTCATACCTCCTTCAGGAATGTCTGAAAATTTCACTTGTGAACGGTCCTGATATGACTGAAACTATAGCTAACAGAGTACATGCAAGCGTCAAGCTACTGCTTCTTCAAAAAATGCTTATAAAGATCAGCAACAGGAGGATAAGAGTCAAAAAAATTCAGGTGAGATGCTCATGTTGGTGCCCTCTTTTACTTATGTTCTGTCCGGTAGGTAATTCTAAATTTGAGCAGTCATTAGACTTATTCTTTCTGCAAGCATAATCTACTGTCTGATCTTTAGTCATTTCTTTATGTAATTATATCCACCATACATAGCACAACATTTCTTTTTTTGTTAATTTTGACATGTGCGTTGACCGGCAGAATGCATAGTTCTGCGTGGCTTGTACACTATGACCTACTTGAATGGTGAATTCTATTTGCAAATTCATCGAGATTACTGTTAAATTCTGCATACTTCTGCACGAAGTTGTGTAGTGCAGAGGTCTGCACCTGGGAATTGAAGAAGGATTCAAACTGTTGGAACCTTTTCGCCGAGCACGATTGCAGGTAATGTGACCATGAAGTCCTAAGATACATGTGGTCAGCCATGTCCAACACTTTTAATTGATCTGCTGCTTCATTTGCCCTGTTTTCTTGCTCTGGGATTCTTTATTCTCGTCCATTTCAACCTTTTTTTTATTATGGTGAGGCCAGCTAGTATATATCCTAGGCAATCAGTTTGAAGGTTCACATATCTACTCCATTTAAGTTACATTACATTCCTTGTCGTATTTCCACAGCACCCTTGCTTTCTTTGATATCAGTCAAATTTGAGCGACTAAATATGGTAACCTTGTCAGGGAAAACTACTTCGTCCCTTGGACACGGAGAACGTAGTGAACTTTTTTTGTATGAGAAGTTAGATAAGAGTGGAACAATATTTTGCTCATTCAGACGACTATTTCTGAATCTGCTACAACAGTCGGTTTGATGGGAAAATGTGTGATGTGTAATAAGAAATTTTATCATCAAGGTCTGTGAAGTCGCCAAAATACTTGTTGTATGTAATGAAGGAGAACTACTTTTGCAGGTACATCTTTTCCGTGTGCAAGGATTCATGGATTTGGTTTGGTGGTTCTGGAGGTATTTGTTCTGATCTAAAGTTATGTGCCACATAAATAGTTTTGCTTGTTTTTTGTGACGCTAAACAGGAACTGCAGCCCTCTCTACATGCTATTTGTTATTCACAATTTGGACTAATTTAATTTCTATTTGAACATGGTGCTCTTCTGTGCAGGTTCTCTATTCTGTGAAATGTGTTTCACCAAGTTTGGAATATGTGGGGACTTCTCTATGGAAGTGATTCTTGTTTTTCATATGTTTTGGTTCACAACTAGCTCAGCAATTTGCATTAGTCAGGGTATGCTACTAATGCTTTCTGGTTCAGTTATGTATCTTTGACTATGCAACTCCATGAATGACTCCCTGTACATGTCTTCATTTTCATGTTCTGTCTTGGGAGCATACATACTGAGTTGTGCAGGGCCGAGCCAGGATTTGTTCAATTTTAGAAGATTAAGGAACTTAAGACCATCAATTCAGTTTGTGCACGTGCATATAACTTTACACACGAAAATGACCTGGGCCATCAATTCAGAAAAAATGGTTCAGTATCTCAAATCCGGTGAATCCTTACCTTCAAGCCGGCAGCCATGAGGTGAAGCAACTGGAGGCGCCGGTGGTTCACTCCGTGAGTGGAGTAGATTAGGACGGCGGCGATTTTTCTAGGCGCCGGAAGATGAAGATGACTCGTGCAGACAGGAGATGATGGGGTGGATGGAATTAAATTGGCGTCGGTAGAGGAGCCGAACCATGGCCCATGTCGTCAATGCCGTTTGTGCGAGCGGAGGTTTAACGGAGCCGTGGCATTAAATTGCTGACTGTGGTGGGCCTGTGTGCAGAGGGAAATAAGATATACGAGATCATATACGCGCCAGTATACAATGGTCGGTGTGAATCCAGAGGAGAGCGATCGATGGAGATAAAGAGCACATATGTGCTCGGGCACAGATAGGGACTTTCGATATATCTCGGCCTATTTAGTTCGTCATTTCATGATATGAACTATTTAATAACCCCTTTATTCATTTTCTTTGTCGCCGGGCAGGGCTTGGGCAAGGTTCATCAGCGTCACGGAAGGCGAATGGAAAGAAAAGCTTAAATGGGGAAGACCCAAGGTAAGTAATTAAGTAGTACTAGCTAGCTAGCTAGCTGCCATCTCTTTAATTATCATGCTTGATTAATTATTATTTGATCAAATTCCATTCTCATAAAGGCCCTGAAGCAGGCGCAGGGGACTGATCTGTGTGCATTCTGCGTTTGCGAAAACATTCGCATGATGGCGTCCGAAAGGAGCAGATCTCAAAGACAGGAATGGGTACGCTTGTCAAAACACTATTCACAATTTTTACACCATTATCGATATCTAGTCACACAACTAATACACATGCATATTGATCTCCTTCTTAACAGTTCAGAGAGGTGCGGGAGAAGCTCCTAGAAACGGAGCGCGTAGAAGCACTTCAAGAGGAAATAGCGAGATTTTTGCTCGACCAGGTCATAAATCCGAAGGGAGAATACTATTACCCGCTACCGCCCCCATGAAAACCACTTCCAATTGTCATCGTGCTCCGAAGGCACCAATTAGGCTAATGCCACTGGCTCCGAAGGCAACATGCATATGTAGGAGAAATTGTATATAGCTATACATGTGTGTATGTGTGAATTAATTAATATGATGGTTTGTGAGACATTGATGATATATATATGCATGATTGGTTCTACTAGAAATTATATATATATATATATATATATATATATATATATATATATATATATATATATATATGCATAATATGTACAATGTGTAGTATCGTAAAATACCAGCAAATGAAAAAGAATTAAAATAGAAACACAAAATTAAATGAAAAAGAAATCATAAAACTAAAAAGCCCCCAAACCTTATAGTACCGGTTGGTCTTACCAACCGGTACTAAAGGGCTCCAGGCCCCTGGAGCTGGCTCGTGCCACGTGGTTTCCCTTTAGCACCGGTTCGTGCTGAACCGGTACTAAAGGGGGGGGGGCTTTAGTGCCCACACTTTAGTGCCGGTTATGGAACCGGCACTAAAGGGCCTTACGAACCGGTGCTATTGCCCGGTTCTGCACTAGTGATCGGTACGCAGCTCCGGGCACTGACATAGATGTGGAGCAGATGCTGTCATTGCACGAGCATGTGTCGAGGTGCGGCGGCTGCGGAGGATCCGAGCGCCGGAGGCTACCCCGTGGGGCCGCCTCAGATCCTCGCCATGCACCCTAGCTCCCACACCTGCAGGAAGTAGCCACGTGATTTGACATGTACATTTGTGATTATGACCATGAACTCACAATTCCTCTATACATGCTTAGTTTGGCAAACAGAAAACCTGGATATCGGTGCGAAAAAACTTCACTATGTTTGGTCTTGGTTTCCTGGTATCTAGTTGCCAGTAAGACATAAACTATATATGTTTTTTCTGCATTTCCTTCTCCTCATTGCAAGCATATACTTTTAGATCTGACTCTGTTTCAAGACATAAACTCAGTGCTAATCTTTGTGCCGCAACACCTGCACAATAAATCAGCTACTGTATCAATCAATCTGCCAAAAAATGATGCCGCATCATTCTACATGAAACTTGATTAACTGCTGCACAATAGATACCAATGAATATGCACTTACCAATTCCTCTCAAAAAGACAGGAAGTACGTACAATTACAAGTACTAGATAGACATTATCTTTGCCCAGCCGATCAAAGCTCATCAACTAACGATGTTCCCAACCGGTCAAAGCCCATCAAATAACTGCATGCATGGTTCATGTCACGTACTATTTTTATTAGACATACATTCTAAAGAAAACTAGACGAGGCATACTAATGGCTAGAGTTGGTTCTTTGTGCGTACATGTGAAGCACTCTATAGCCATCACCATGTTTTGCTTTGACACATTTTTTTTGAGGAAAGAGTAATTTTATTTATTTAGGACAGTATAACCGAGTCTAAAGCGAGCCCTCTCAGCGATTTGAGTTTTTAGCCGTCCATTTTCACGATCTAAACGTTTTTGACCGTTTGATCTGTTATGTACAGGCATCTGCAGGGGCGGAGCCAGGGGGACGAGCAGGGGCCGCCTCGGATCCTCGCCATGCACCCTAGCTCCCACACCTGCAGGAAGTAGCCACGTGATTCGACATGTACATTTGTGATTATGACCATGAACTCACAATTCCTCTATACATGCTTAGTTTGGCAAACAGAAAACCTGGATATCAATGCGAAAAAACTTCACTATGTTTGGTCTTGGTTTCCTGGTATCTAGTTGCCAGTAAGACATGACCTATATATGTTTTTTCTGCATTTCCTTCTCATTGCAAGCATATACTTTTAGATCTGACTCTGTTTCAAGACATAAACTCAGTGCTAATATTTGTGCCGCAACACCTGCACAATAAATCAGCTACTGTATCAATCAATCTGCCAAAAAATGATGCCGCATCATTCTACATGAAACTTGATTAACTGATGCACAATAGATACCAATGAATATGCACTTACCAATTCCTCTCAAAAAGAGAGGAAGTACGTACAATTACAAGTACTAGATAGACATTATCTTTGCCCAGCCGATCAAAGCTCATCAACTAACGATGTTCCCAACCGGTCAAAGCCCATCAAATAACTGCATGCATGGTTCATGTCACGTACTATTTTTATTAGACATACATTCTAAAGAAAACTAGACGAGGCATACTAATGGCTAGAGTTGGTTCTTTGTGCGTACATGTGAAGCACTCTATAGCCATCACCATGTTTTGCTTTGACACATTTTTATTTTTTGAGGAAAGAGTAATTTTATTTATTTAGGACAGTATAACCGAGTCTAAAGCGAGCCCTCTCAGCGATTTGAGTTTCTAGCCGTCCATTTTCACGATCTAAACGTTTTTGACCGTTTGATCTGTTATGTACAGCCATCTGCAGGGGCGGAGCCAGGGGACGAGCAGGGGCCGCCTCGGATCCTCGCCATGCACCCTTGCTCCCACACCTGCAGGAAGTAGCCACGTGATTCGACATGTACATTTGTGATTATGACCATGAACTCACAATTCCTCTATACATGCTTAGTTTGGCAAACAGAAAACCTGGATATCGGTGCGAAAAAACTTCACTATGTTTGGTCTTGGTTTCCTGGTACCTAGTTGCCAGTAAGACATGAACTATATATGTTTTTTCTGCATTTCCTTCTCCTCATTGCAAGCATATACTTTTAAATCTGACTCTGTTTCAAGACATAAACTCAGTGCTAATATTTCTGCCGCAACACCTGCACAATAAATCAGCTACTGTATCAATCAATCTGCCAAAAAATGATGCCGCGTCATTCTACATGAAACTTGATTAACTGATGCACAATAGATATCAATGAATATGCACTTACCAATTCCTCTCAAAAAGAGAGGAAGTACGTACAATTACAAGTACTAGATAGACATTATCTTTGCCCAGCCGATCAAAGCTCATCAACTAACGATGTTCCCAACCGGTCAAAGCCCATCAAATAACTGCATGCATGGTTCATGTCACGTACTATTTTTATTAGACATACATTCTAAAGAAAACTAGCCGGGGCATACTAATGGCTAGAGTTGGTTCTTTGTGCGTACATGTGAAGCACTCTATAGCCATCACCATGTTTTGCTTTGACACATTTTTTTGAGGAAAGAGTAATTTTATTTATTTAGGACAGTATAACCGAGTCTAAAGCGAGCCCTCTCAGCGATTTGAGTTTCTAGCCGTCCATTTTCACGATCTAAATGTTTTTGACCGTTTGATCTGTTATGTACAGCCATCTGCAGGGGCGGAGCCAGGGGCACGAGCAGGGGCCGCCTCGGATCCTCGCCATGCACCCTAGCTCCCACACCTGCAGGAAGTAGCCACGTGATTCGACATGTACATATGTGATTATGACCATGAACTCACAATTCCTCTATACATGTTTAGTTTGGCAAACAGAAAACCTGGATATCGGTGCGAAAAAACTTCACTATGTTTGGTCTTGGTTTCCTGGTATCTAGTTGCCAGTAAGACATAAACTATATATGTTTTTTCTACATTTCCTTCTCCTCATTGCAAGCATATACTATTAGATCTGACTCTGTTTCAAGACATAAACTCAGTGCTAATATTTGTGCCGCAACACCTGCACAATAAATCAGCTACTGTATCAATCAATCTGCCAAAAAATGATGCCGCCTCATTCTACATGAAACTTGATTAACTGATGCAAAATAGATATCAATGAATATGCACTTACCAATTCCTCTCAAAAAGAGAGGAAGTACGTACAATTACAAGTACTAGATAGACATTATCTTTGCCCAGCCGATCAAAGCTCATCAACTAACGATGTTCCCAACCGGTCAAAGCCCATCAAATAACTGCATGCATGGTTCATGTCACGTACTATTTTTATTAGACATACATTCTAAAGAAAACTAGACGAGGCATACTAATGGCTAGAGTTGGTTCTTTGTGCGTACATGTGAAGCACTCTATAGCCATCACCATGTTTTGCTTTGACACATTTTTTTTGAGGAAAGAGTAATTTTATTTATTTAGGACAGTATAACCAAGTCTAAAGCGAGCCCTCTCAGCGATTTGAGTTTCTAGCCGTCCATTTTCACGATCTAAACGTTTTTGACCGTTTGATCTGTTATGTACAGCCATCTGCAGGGGCGGAGCCAGGGGCACGAGCAGGGGCCGCCTCGGATCCTCGCCATGCACCCTAGCTCCCACACCTGCAGGAAGTAGCCACGTGATTCGACATGTACATATGTGATTATGACCATGAACTCACAATTCCTCTATACATGCTTAGTTTGGCAAACAGAAAACCTGGATATCGGTGCGAAAAAACTTCACTATGTTTGGTCTTGGTTTCCTGGTATCTAGTTGCCAGTAAGACATAAACTATATATGTTTTTTCTGCATTTCCTTCTCCTCATTGCAAGCATATACTTTTAGATCTGACTCTGTTTCAAGACATAAACTCAGTGCTAATATTTGTGCCGCAACACCTGCACAATAAATCAGCTACTGTATCAATCAATCTGCCAAAAAAATGATGCCGCGTCATTCTACATGGAACTTGATTAACTGATGCACAATAGATATCAATGAATATGCACTTACCAATTCCTCTCAAAAAGAGAGGAAGTACGTACAATTACAAGTACTAGATAGACATTATCTTTGCCTAGCCGATCAAAGCTCATCAACTAACGATGTTCCCAACCGGTCAAAGCCCATCAAATAACTGCATGCATGGTTCATGTCACGTACTATTTTTATTAGACATACATTCTAAAGAAAACTAGACGAGGCATACTAATGGCTAGAGTTGGTTCTTTGTGCGTACATGTGAAGCACTCTATAGCCATCACCATGTTTTGCTTTGACACATTTTTTTTGAGGAAAGAGTAATTTTATTTATTTAGGACAGTATAACCGAGTCTAAAGCGAGCCCTCTCAGCGATTTGAGTTTCTAGCCGTCCATTTTCACGATCTAAACGTTTTTGACCGTTTGATCTGTTATGTACAGCCATCTGCAGGGGCGGAGCCAGGGGCACGAGCAGGGGCCGCCTCGGATCCTCGCCATGCACCCTAGCTCCCACACCTGCAGGAAGTAGCCACGTGATTCGACATGTACATATGTGATTATGACCATGAACTCACAATTCCTCTATACATGCTTAGTTTGGCAAACAGAAAACCTGGATATCGGTGCGAAAAAACTTCACTATGTTTGGTCTTGGTTTCCTGGTATCTAGTTGCCAGTAAGACATAAACTATGTATGTTTTTTCTGCATTTCCTTCTCCTCATTGCAAGCATATACTTTTAGATCTGACTCTGTTTCAAGACATAAACTCAGTGCTAATCTTTGTGCCGCAACACCTGCACAATAAATCAGCTACTGTATCAATCAATCTGCCAAAAAATGATGCCGCATCATTCTACATGAAACTTGATTAACTGCTGCACAATAGATACCAATGAATATGCACTTACCAATTCCTCTCAAAAAGAGAGGAAGTACGTACAATTACAAGTACTAGATAGACATTATCTTTGCCCAGCCGATCAAAGCTCATCAACTAACGATGTTCCCAACCGGTCAAAGCCCATCAAATAACTGCATGCATGGTTCATGTCACGTACTATTTTTATTAGACATACATTCTAAAGAAAACTAGACGAGGCATACTAATGGCTAGAGTTGGTTCTTTGTGCGTACATGTGAAGCACTCTATAGCCATCACCATGTTTTGCTTTGACACATTTTTTTGAGGAAAGAGTAATTTTATTTATTTAGGACAGTATAACCGAGTCTAAAGCGAGCCCTCTCAGCGATTTGAGTTTCTAGCCGTCCATTTTCACGATCTAAACGTTTTTGACCGTTTGATCTGTTATGTACAGCCATCTGCAGGGGCGGAGCCAGGGGCACGAGCAGGGGCCGCCTCGGATCCTCGCCATGCACCCTAGCTCCCACACCTGCAGGAAGTAGCCACGTGATTCGACATGTACATATGTGATTATGACCATGAACTCACAATTCCTCTATACATGCTTAGTTTGGCAAACAGAAAACCTGGATATCGGTGCGAAAAAACTTCACTATGTTTGGTCTTGGTTTCCTGGTATCTAGTTGCCAGTAAGACATAAACTATATATGTTTTTTCTGCATTTCCTTCTCCTCATTGCAAGCATATACTTTTAGATCTGACTCTGTTTCAAGACATAAACTCAGTGCTAATATTTGTGCCGCAACACCTGCACAATAAATCAGCTACTGTATCAATCAATCTGCCAAAAAAATGATGCCGCGTCATTCTACATGAAACTTGATTAACTGATGCACAATAGATCTCAATGAATATGCACTTACCAATTCCTCTCAAAAAGAGAGGAAGTACGTACAATTACAAGTACTAGATAGACATTATCTTTGCCTAGCCGATCAAAGCTCATCAACTAACGATGTTCCCAACCGGTCAAAGCCCATCAAATAACTGCATGCATGGTTCATGTCACGTACTATTTTTATTACACATACATTCTAAAGAAAACTAGACGAGGCATACTAATGGCTAGAGTTGGTTCTTTGTGCGTACATGTGAAGCACTCTATAGCCATCACCATGTTTTGCTTTGACACATTTTTTTTGAGGAAAGGGTAATTTTATTTATTTAGGACAGTATAACCGAGTCTAAAGCGAGCCCTCTCAGCGATTTGAGTTTCTAGCCGTCCATTTTCACGATCTAAACGTTTTTGACCGTTTGATCTGTTATGTACAGCCATCTGCAGGGGTGGAGCCAGGGGCACGAGCAGGGGCCGCCTCGGATCCTTGCCATGCACCCTAGCTCCCACACCTGCAGGAAGTAGCCACGTGATTCGACATGTACATTTGTGATTATGACCATGAACTCACAATTCCTCTATAAATGCTTAGTTTGGCAAACAGAAAACTTGGATATCGGTGCGAAAAAACTTCACTATGTTTGGTCTTGGTTTCCTGGTATCTAGTTGCCAGTAAGACATAAACTATATATGTTTTTTCTGCATTTCCTTCTCCTCATTGCAAGCATATACTTTTAGATCTGACTCTGTTTCAAGACATAAACTCAGTGCTAATATTTGTGCCGCAACACCTGCACAATAAATCAGCTACTGTATCAATCAATCTGCCAAAAAAATGATGCCGCGTCATTCTACATGAAACTTGATTAACTGATGCACAATAGATATCAATGAATATGCACTTACCAAATCCTCTCAAAAAGAGAGGAAGTACGTACAATTACAAGTACTAGATAGACATTATCTTTGCCTAGCCGATCAAAGCTCATCAACTAACGATGTTCCCAACCGGTCAAAGCCCATCAAATAACTGCATGCATGGTTCATGTCACGTACTATTTTTATTAGACATACATTCTAAAGAAAACTAGACGAGGCATACTAATGGCTAGAGTTGGTTCTTTGTGCGTACATGTGAAGCACTCTATAGCCATCACCATGTTTTGCTTTGACACATTTTTTTTGAGGAAAGGGTAATTTTATTTATTTAGGACAGTATAACCGAGTCTAAAGCGAGCCCTCTCAGCGATTTGAGTTTCTAGCCGTCCATTTTCACGATCTAAACGTTTTTGACCGTTTGATCTGTTATGTACAGCCATCTGCAGGGGTGGAGCCAGGGGCACGAGCAGGGGCCGCCTCGGATCCTTGCCATGCACCCTAGCTCCCACACCTGCAGGAAGTAGCCACGTGATTCGACATGTACATTTGTGATTATGACCATGAACTCACAATTCCTCTATACATGCTTAGTTTGGCAAACAGAAAACTTGGATATCGGTGCGAAAAAACTTCACTATGTTTGGTCTTGGTTTCCTGGTATCTAGTTGCCAGTAAGACATAAACTATATATGTTTTTTCTGCATTTCCTTCTCCTCATTGCAAGCATATACTTTTAGATCTGACTCTGTTTCAAGACATAAACTCAGTGCTAATATTTGTGCCGCAACACCTGCACAATAAATCAGCAACTGTATCAATCAATCTGCCAAAAAAATGATGCCGCGTCATTCTACATGAAACTTGATTAACTGATGCACAATAGATATCAATGAATATGCACTTACCAATTCCTCTCAAAAAGAGAGGAAGTACGTACAATTACAAGTACTAGATAGACATTATCTTTGCCCAGCCGATCAAAGCTCATCAACTAACGATGTTCCCAACCGGTCAAAGCCCATCAAATAACTACATGCATGGTTCATGTCACGTACTATTTTTATTAGACATACATTCTAAAGAAAACTAGACGAGGCATACTAATGGCTAGAGTTGGTTCTTTGTGCGTACATGTGAAGCACTCTATAGCCATCACCATGTTTTGCTTTGACACATTTTTTTTGAGGAAAGGGTAATTTTATTTATTTAGGACAGTATAACCGAGTCTAAAGCGAGCCCTCTCAGCGATTTGAGTTTCTAGCCGTCCATTTTCACGATCTAAACGTTTTTGACCGTTTGATCTGTTATGTACAGTCATCTGCAGGGGTGGAGCCAGGGGCACGAGCAGGGGCCGCCTCGGATCCTTGCCATGCACCCTAGCTCCCACACCTGCAGGAAGTAGCCACGTGATTCGACATGTACATTTGTGATTATGACCATGAACTCACAATTCCTCTATACATGCTTAGTTTGGCAAACAGAAAACCTGGATATCGGTGCGAAAAAACTTCACTATGTTTGGTCTTGGTTTCCTGGTATCTAGTTGCCAGTAAGACATAAACTATATATGTTTTTTCTGCATTTCCTTCTCCTCATTGCAAGCATATACTTTTAGATCTGACTCTGTTTCAAGACATAAACTCAGTGCTAATATTTGTGCCGCAACACCTGCACAATAAATCAGCTACTGTATCTATTAATCTGCCAAAAAAATGATGCCGCGTCATTCTACATGAAACTTGATTAACTGATGCACAATAGATATCAATGAATATGCACTTACCAATTCCTCTCAAAAAGAGAGGAAGTACGTACAATTACAAGTACTAGATAGACATTATCTTTGCCCAGCCGATCAAAGCTCATCAACTAACGATGTTCCCAACCGGTCAAAGCCCATCAAATAACTGCATGCATGGTTCATGTCACGTACTATTTTTATTAGACATACATTCTAAAGAAAACTAGACGAGGCATACTAATGGCTAGAGTTGGTTCTTTGTGCGTACATGTGAAGCACTCTATAGCCATCACCATGTTTTGCTTTGACACATTTTTTTTGAGGAAAGAGTAATTTTATTTATTTAGGACAGTATAACCGAGTCTAAAGCGAGCCCTCTCAGCGATTTGAGTTTCTAGCCGTCCATTTTCACGATCTAAACGTTTTTGACCGTTTGATCTGTTATGTACAGCCATCTGCAGGGGCGGAGCCAGGGGCACGAGCAGGGGCCGCCTCGGATCCTCGCCATGCACCCTAGCTCCCACACCTGCAGGAAGTAGCCACGTGATTCGACATGTACATATGTGATTATGACCATGAACTCACAATTCCTCTATACATGCTTAGTTTGGCAAACAGAAAACTTGGATATCGGTGCGAAAAAACTTCACTATGTTTGGTCTTGGTTTCCTGGTATCTAGTTGCCAGTAAGACATAAACTATGTATGTTTTTTCTGCATTTCCTTCTCCTCATTGCAAGCATATACTTTTAAATCTGACTCTGTTTCAAGACATAAACTCAGTGCTAATCTTTGTGCCGCAACACCTGCACAATAAATCAGCTACTGTATCAATCAATCTGCCAAAAAATGATGCCGCATCATTCTACATGAAACTTGATTAACTGATGCACAATAGATATCAATGAATATGCACTTACTAATTCCTCTCAAAAAGAGAGGAAGTACGTACAATTACAAGTACTAGATAGACATTATCTTTGCCCAGCCGATCAAAGCTCATCAACTAACGATGTTCCCAACCGGTCAAAGCCCATCAAATAACTGCATGCATGGTTCATGTCACGTACTATTTTTATTAGACATACATTCTAAAGAAAACTAGACGAGGCATACTAATGGCTAGAGTTGGTTCTTTGTGCGTACATGTGAAGCACTCTATAGCCATCACCATGTTTTGCTTTGACACATTTTTTTTGAGGAAAGAGTAATTTTATTTATTTAGGACAGTATAACCGAGTCTAAAGCGAGCCCTCTCAGCGATTTGAGTTTCTAGCCGTCCATTTTCACGATCTAAACGTTTTTGACCGTTTGATCTGTTATGTACAGCCATCTGCAGGGGCGGAGCCAGGGGCACGAGCAGGGGCCGCCTCGGATCCTCGCCATGCACCCTAGCTCCCACACCTGCAGGAAGTAGCCACGTGATTCGACATGTACATATGTGATTATGACCATGAACTCACAATTCCTCTATACATGCTTAGTTTGGCAAACAGAAAACTTGGATATCGGTGCGAAAAAACTTCACTATGTTTGGTCTTGGTTTCCTGGTATCTAGTTGCCAGTAAGACATAAACTATGTATGTTTTTTCTGCATTTCCTTCTCCTCATTTTAAGCATATACTTTTAGATCTGACTCTGTTTCAAGACATAAACTCAGTGCTAATATTTGTGCCGCAACACCTGCACAATAAATCAGCTACTGTATCAATCAATCTGCCAAAAAAATGATGCCGCGTCATTCTACATGAAACTTGATTAACTGATGCACAATAGATATCAATGAATATGCACTTACCAATTCCTCTCAAAAAGAGAGGAAGTACGTACAATTACAAGTACTAGATAGACATTATCTTTGCCCAGCCGATCAAAGCTCATCAACTAACGATGTTCCCAACCGGTCAAAGCCCATCAAATAACTGCATGCATGGTTCATGTCACGTACTATTTTTATTAGACATACATTCTAAAGAAAACTAGACGAGGCATACTAATGGCTAGAGTTGGTTCTTTGTGCGTACATGTGAAGCACTCTATAGCCATCACCATGTTTTGCTTTGACACATTTTTATTTTTTGAGGAAAGAGTAATTTTATTTATTTAGGACAGTATAACCGAGTCTAAAGCGAGCCCTCTCAGCGATTTGAGTTTCTAGCCGTCCATTTTCACGATCTAAACGTTTTTGACCGTTTGATCTGTTATGTACAGCCATCTGCAGGGGCGGAGCCAGGGGACGAGCAGGGGCCGCCTCGGATCCTCGCCATGCACCCTAGCTCCCACACCTGCAGGAAGTAGCCACGTGATTCGACATGTACATTTGTGATTATGACCATGAACTCACAATTCCTCTATACATGCTTAGTTTGGCAAACAGAAAACCTGGATATCGGTGCGAAAAAACTTCACTATGTTTGGTCTTGGTTTCCTGGTATCTAGTTGCCAGTAAGACATGAACTATATATGTTTTTTCTGCATTTCCTTCTCCTCATTGCAAGCATATACTTTTAAATCTGACTCTGTTTCAAGACATAAACTCAGTGCTAATATTTGTGCCGCAACACCTGCACAATAAATCAGCTACTGTATCAATCAATCTGCCAAAAAATGATGCCGCGTCATTCTACATGAAACTTGATTAACTGATGCACAATAGATATCAATGAGTATGCACTTACCAATTCCTCTCAAAAAGAGAGGAAGTACGTACAATTACAAGTACTAGATAGACATTATCTTTGCCCAGCCGATCAAAGCTCATCAACTAACGATGTTCCCAACCGGTCAAAGCCCATCAAATAACTGCATGCATGGTTCATGTCACGTACTATTTTTATTAGACATACATTCTAAAGAAAACTAGCCGGGGCATACTAATGGCTAGAGTTGGTTCTTTGTGCGTACATGTGAAGCACTCTATAGCCATCACCATGTTTTGCTTTGACACATTTTTTTGAGGAAAGAGTAATTTTATTTATTTAGGACAGTATAACCGAGTCTAAAGCGAGCCCTCTCAGCGATTTGAGTTTCTAGCCGTCCATTTTCACGATCTAAACGTTTTTGACCGTTTGATCTGTTATGTACAGCCATCTGCAGGGGCGGAGCCAGGGGCACGAGCAGGGGCCGCCTCGGATCCTCGCCATGCACCCTAGCTCCCACACCTGCAGGAAGTAGCCACGTGATTCGACATGTACATATGTGATTATGACCATGAACTCACAATTCCTCTATACATGCTTAGTTTGGCAAACAGAAAACCTGGATATCGGTGCGAAAAAACTTCACTATGTTTGGTCTTGGTTTCCTGGTATCTAGTTGCCAGTAAGACATAAACTATATATGTTTTTTCTGCATTTCCTTCTCCTCATTGCAAGCATATACTATTAGATCTGACTCTGTTTCAAGACATAAACTCAGTGCTAATATTTGTGCCGCAACACCTGCACAATAAATCAGCTACTGTATCAATCAATCTGCCAAAAAATGATGCCGCCTCATTCTACATGAAACTTGATTAACTGATGCAAAATAGATATCAATGAATATGCACTTACCAATTCCTCTCAAAAAGAGAGGAAGTACGTACAATTACAAGTACTAGATAGACATTATCTTTGCCTAGCCGATCAAAGCTCATCAACTAACGATGTTCCCAACCGGTCAAAGCCCATCAAATAACTGCATGCATGGTTCATGTCACGTACTATTTTTATTAGACATACATTCTAAAGAAAACTAGACGAGGCATACTAATGGCTAGAGTTGGTTCTTTGTGCGTATATGTGAAGCACTCTATAGCCATCACCATGTTTTGCTTTGACACATTTTTTTTGAGGAAAGGGTAATTTTATTTATTTAGGACAGTATAACCGAGTCTAAAGCGAGCCCTCTCAGCGATTTGAGTTTCTAGCCGTCCATTTTCACGATCTAAACGTTTTTGACCGTTTGATCTGTTATGTACAGTCATCTGCAGGGGTGGAGCCAGGGGCACGAGCAGGGGCCGCCTCGGATCCTCGCCATGCACCCTAGCTCCCACACCTGCAGGAAGTAGCCACGTGATTCGACATGTACATATGTGATTATGACCATGAACTCACAATTCCTCTATACATGCTTAGTTTGGCAAACAGAAAACCTGGATATCGGTGCGAAAAAACTTCACTATGTTTGGTCTTGGTTTCCTGGTATCTAGTTGCCAGTAAGACATAAACTATATATGTTTTTTCTGCATTTCCTTCTCCTCATTGCAAGCATATACTATTAGATCTGACTCTGTTTCAAGACATAAACTCAGTGCTAATATTTGTGCCGCAACACCTGCACAATAAATCAGCTACTGTATCAATCAATCTGCCAAAAAATGATGCCGCCTCATTCTACATGAAACTTGATTAACTGATGCAAAATAGATATCAATGAATATGCACTTACCAATTCCTCTCAAAAAGAGAGGAAGTACGTACAATTACAAGTACTAGATAGACATTATCTTTGCC
>NW_021284712.1:0-1123 GCF_002162155.2 Triticum dicoccoides
TAATCTAAACAAAACCCAAAGTCTAAACGATGCCCTAAGGGCTGTATATATGGAGGAAGAGGGGGGAATTTCGTGGCCCCTGGTGGAGGGGTCCGAAATCAACCCTATCTCTTGTTTCCCCACACATACGGACTCTAAAAATAGCCTATACTTATGTATTTCGAAATTACATGGGCCTGGCCCAATAATAAGGTGACGCAGCACCTAAAATAGCCTCGGGACGAAATTTATGAAGTGGCATCTTGTATATTTCGTCCAAGGCTTCATGCACCCATTATGGTGGCTTCAAAGTCCTGAAATCATCACTTGTAACTCCGTTCTTGTTCCCCTTGCGCATGCCATCATCTCCATGCTTGTTCTTGCTCCAATGTTCATCGTTCTCCAAGCTAGGCCCTTCATTTGTAAGCAAAACAAATGTATCCAATTTAGGCAGCATCATATTCTCATGAACATTAGAATCATTACCAAGAAACGAAAGTACCTGGTAATTTAGTTTGCGTGCACGAGCTCTAGTAATTGGTCCAGTATGTATAGCAGCAGGGGCTGTGTGTGTAACAATTGTATTGATGTCCTCATCATCCTTCCCTTCTTGAAATGAAGTCATCCTCGACGGAAGTTCATCTTCCTCACCCAAATAAGGCTTCAAATCTGCAATGTTAAAAGTGGGACTAACCCCAAAATCTGCAGGCAGCTCAAGTTTATATGCATTATCATTTATTTTCTCTAACACCTTAAAGGGACCATCAGCACGTGGCATTAGCTTTGATTTGCGCAAATCAGGAAATCTATCCTTACGCAAATGTAACCAAACAAGATCTCCAGGTGCAAACACAACATGTTTTCTACCCTTATCTCCAGCAAGTTTATATTTAGCATTCATACGCTCAATGTTTTCCTTAGTTAACTCATGCATTTTTAAAATCAATTCAGCACGTTGTTTAGCATCAAAATTAACCTTCTCCGAAGATGGAAGAGGCAACAAATCAATAGGCGCACGAGGTAGGAAACCATACACAACTTCAAAAGGGCACATCTTAGTAGTAGAATGCAATGAACGATTATAAGCAAATTCAATATGAGGCAAGCATTCCTCCCACATTTTCTTATTATTCTTCAAAACAGC
>NW_021284713.1:0-987 GCF_002162155.2 Triticum dicoccoides
CTTGCTCCAATGTTCATCCTTCTCCAAGCTAGGCCCTTCATTTGTAAGCAAAACAAATGTATCCAATTTAGGCAGCATCATATTCTCATGAACATTAGAATCATTACCAAGAAACGAAAGTACCTGGTAATTTAGTTGGCGTGCACGAGCTCTAGTAATTGGTCCAGTATATATAGCAGCAGGGGCTGTGGGTGTAACAATTGTATTGATGTCCTCATCATCCTCCCCTTCTTGAAATGAAGTCGTCCTCGACGGAAGTTCATCTTCCTCACCCAAATAAGGCTTCAAATCTGCAATGTTAAAAGTGGGACTAACCCCAAAATCTGCAGGCAGCTCAAGTTTATATGCATTATCATTTATTTTCTCTAACACCTTAAAGGGACCATCAGCACGTGGCATTAGCTTTGATTTGCGCAAATCAGGAAATCTATCCTTACGCAAATGTAACCAAACAAGATCTCCAGGTGCGAACACAACATGTTTTCTACCCTTATCTCCGGCAAGTTTATATTTAGCATTCATACGATCAATGTTTTCCTTAGTTAACTCATGCATTTTTAAAATCAATTCAGCACGTTGTTTAGCATCAAAATTAACCTTCTCCGAAGATGGAAGAGGCAACAAATCAATAGGTGCACGAGGTAGGAAACCATACACAACTTCAAAAGGGCACACCTTAGTAGTAGAATGCAATGAACGATTATAAGCAAATTCAATATGAGGCAAGCATTCCTCCCACATTTTCTTATTATTCTTCAAAACAGCCCTAAGCATAGTAGACAACGTTCTATTGACTACTTCAGTTTGTCCATCAGTTTGGGGGTGACAAGTAGTACTAAAAAGCAGTTTAGTCCCCAACTTAGCCCATAAACATCTCCAAAAGTGGCTAAGAAATTTAGTATCACGATCTGAAACAATAGTATTTGGCACACCATGCAAGCGAATAATTTCACGAAAGAACAAATCAGCAACATTAACAGCATCATC
>NW_021284714.1:0-1239 GCF_002162155.2 Triticum dicoccoides
ATGCGACAGTCGGACGTCGGGGCGACATCACAGAAAGGGCTTTAAAAGAAATACCACAGTCGGGTGTCTTAGCGACACCACATAAAGGGCTTTTAAAAGAAATGCCACAGACGGATGTCGGGGCGACATCACAGAAAGGGCTTTAAAAGAAATGCCACAGTCGGACGTCGGGGCGACATCACAGAAAGGGCTTTAAAAGAAAGTAAAATACAACAATGCCACAGTCGGACGTCTGAGCGACATCGCAAAAAGGGCTTTTATTCACAAGGAAATAGTGTTCATAATAAATGTTCAACTCATGAGAATAAATGGGTTAGTCCATCCACAGGAATAATCATTTAACCGGACTTAGCACTCATGCGATTCACCGGAGTCTCTGTCATCAAAACTGACATTTGATCAGGATAAGATAATATCGATCTAGGACATGGAATAGATGATTTGGAGGAATATATGACTCTGCAGAGTTTGTACAAAAATTTTCCCACAGCCAACGGATTTCCGTAGTCACGAAGGACTAGTTCCGTTTACGGTATTTCGGAAGAAAACACAGCTAACCAGTACACACCCATCCTACCTCTCGATGCTAGGAATCACCCTAGACATCGTCCAAGAAAAACTTTTGAGACGGGGAGATCACAATCTCGAATAGCATGGGATCAAATTTATATACGCGCGCTCTAAGGGGTGCCCCCCTCTCGGTCCCAACCGGAAACACCCATGCCCCCTGACCGGATGACTGGCTTTAATCCAGGGCCATGGAACCATCATCACGGCCTCTCCTTTTGGTGTGTACCAGGAAAGCGGTTTGCAACATACTAAACCATATTCCTTGCGGAAAACATGTGGTAGTACAGGGAAGGAAATGAGAGGAACTGGACCGATACGGTTTGACACTGAAGTCACATAGTCTGGCATAAGACTGGCATGCTACGACACTGCCATCTTACCCATCCTCATGCCAACACATGGCCATTCATACTCACATCCATCCACTTATGGATCATCGAACTCACTTACCTCAATATTGCATAAAATAACGTTCATCGATATGCTCCTCAACATGCCATGAAACTAACTAAATGCAAAACATGCCAAGACACTCATCATATCAAAAGTTCAAACATGCTTGCCTGGTTCAGAGTAGTCGGAGCCTAGCTCGGTGAAGTTTGCGGCTCCGTCACCTCCTTCGGTATCTACGGTATAAAGAAAATATATGCGCTATCGTAAATACCAAGG
>NW_021284715.1:0-987 GCF_002162155.2 Triticum dicoccoides
TGTTTACTCTTTCATCAGAAACATTGAAATGGGGATCTGTGAAACCCTCAGAATCATTTTGAAAATGACCCAAATAAAAATTTCTCCAAAAGGGTCCAAGAAAATGCTCATGTTGATCTCTGAAAATATTGGACAGAGATAAAAATCAAACCAATATTTTTAGTGGCTCATGGACATTTATTTTGGGCATTTGGAATTAATGCATAAATATTTGCTTTGGAAATATATTTCTATATATATTAATATATGTCCAAATATTATGCCAATTATAAAGGAGCTCTGGAATAATATATCTAGCCCCTGAAAAATTTGGCATAAGTTAAATAAATGATTTAATATATTTTTTTTAAATCAAAACAAATGTCAGAAATTAGAAAACAGAAAAAAATAAAAGGGAGAAGCTTACCTGGGCTCCTCCACTGTGCAGCCCATCCAGCTGGCCGGCCCAGCTAGCAGGCGGCCCAGCCGCCTCCCTCCTCTGTCGTCTTCGTCCCGACAGAGGGAGGGGAGTGTGGCCGGCGCGCGCGCCCGCCACCGCGCCACGCCACCTCTCTCCCTGCCTGCCTGCCCTCCCCTCCTCGCCTCGATGCCCTGGACGACGCCACGCCTCCCCCCTGCTCTCTCTCACTCTCCCTCGGCTCTCCCCTCCTCTCCCTCGCTCTCTCTCTCTCACACGGCCGAACACCACCGTCGCCGCCGTTCGCCTTAGCAGCCGTCTCCGGCCACCCCTCGCTCCCCCGACTAGCTCAGAAGCTCCGCCACAACCCCCTCTTCCTCCCCACCGCTCCACGGGCCTCCGGAAGCCCTGCATCGCCGCCACGTCGCCGTTCCCCTCTTCGGGCTCCGACCATCATCGCCGTCGAATTCGCCGTCTCCAGCGCGTCTCCGAGCCCGCTTCGACGCCCACTGCAACCGCGGTGAGCCCCTGAGTCGTTTCCCCCTTCTCCCCTGGTCTCTTTCGACCTCTAGGCCTTAGCCCCACCTTGG
>NW_021284716.1:0-1564 GCF_002162155.2 Triticum dicoccoides
TTTGTTTAGTTAAAAGTTAGCCAACGCAACTTCGTGTACTTCGTTTGTGTCCAACGACCAGACCAAGACCGCTTTCGGATCCCCACCTTTATCAATACTTCATACATATTTGCAATATTCAGATTGCTTTTATCATATTCTTGCTCGTTCTTCGATTGCTTGCAGGAATAGACCTTCGTGGTCAGGTTGATCGTGCACCGGCGTGGTCAATAACCTCTGGAGATTGGTTTAGCGATTGCTAAGGCGCAACGTCGTGCACGTTTGTAGTCGGATCGTCAAAGTCGTCTCCACCAAATCGATAGTTACCATCTCATCGAAAGATCGGGACACCCCGCCTCTATCAAGTGGTATCAGTTTTCAGGTTGCTCGGTGAGAATTTCCAGTTTTCCTAGATTAGATTTATTTTCTTACCTATTGTCCAAGAAAAATCCACAAAAAAGAGTTAGATCTATTCATCCTTTGTCCAAGCCAGTCTGAGCCTTTGCAATTTTCTTTTCATTGCTTGCATAGTTGAATTATCGGTTGCATCGTCGTGTTGAGTTGCTGGTCTTAGTGTCTAGTTCGTTTAGAGTTTCGAGTTATGTTCACATTAGTCACGCCACCGCTGCATCATTATCTCTTCCGCTGTCCACCACCCATCCATCAATTTCCACCACGTGCTACCCACCATTCATTGTCATAATAATAGTTGAGATCGTTCACATCTTCACTTGATCGAATCTGCATCTTATCTAGTTTATCTTGGAAAGAGGGAGAAAAAGAAGATAAAGAAAAAAAAGAGAGAAAAAAGGAAAGAAAAAAAGAAAAAGAGGGAGAAGAAAAAGAAAAAAAAGGCGTGAGAAAAAAAAAGAGAGAAGAAAAAAAAATTGGATCTATCTAGAATCAATCTCGTACCTGAATTCGGATTGGAATCTGTTTTGCGCACTGTTCAGTAAAACAGGTGTATCTTCCTCATACGAAGTCCGTTTTGGCTCCGTGAGTACTCAAATTGAAGATAGCGACGAGCCGCATCTAAATAGTTGCAGAAGCTGGTTCAATATTTGACACCTCAAAATCGGCTTCTAAATAGGTCTTTTTGCCCTCTGAAGTTCGTGAACACAGCTTGTTCCAATTTTTCAGGCCAGTTTTAGAATTCTTTGACTCCTCATATCAACTCGGAATTGAGTGATTCTTTTTGCATTGGAAAGCTTGAGTTAGTAGCATTCTTTGAAAGAATTTATCAGAAAATTGTCTCAAACTTTTCAAGAGGAAAGTTGGAGAGAGAGTTGTTGTATATCCTGCTTGGCAGTTGTTTTTCATCATTATCTTCACTGCCGTTGTGATCTTCACTTATATCTTGCTGTCAAGAGCTACTTAGTATCCTTCATTTATGCTAGTTGTGCTACGCCGTGACCTCATTAGTGTTCTAGGCTCGCGTCTCTAGTCCGGTCTAGCCTAGGACCAGCACAGTACCGTCGTTGAGCGTTTATTCAACATTGCATCTTTGAATTGATTATTGCTAATCTTTTGCTACCATATATAGCCAACCCAGCTCCACATATTTCTACACCGTGTATACGTACGC
>NW_021284717.1:0-1273 GCF_002162155.2 Triticum dicoccoides
ATGACCGACACATAAATGCACCCTACAGTTCGTTAACCGTGGAAATCACTCCAGGGCCCCAAAACAGTGAGTAATAGTCCATGAAACGGGCCAGAATCAGCCAAAACTGTGAGTGTTGATGACTGACACGTAAGCGCGCCTTGGGGTTCAACAACTTTGGAAATCACTTCAGTACCAGAAAACGGTGACTAATAGTCCACAAAACGCGTTAGAATTGGCCAAAATTGTGAGTGTTCATAACCGACACGTAAGCGCACTCGGGGGTTCGTTAATCGTGGAAATCATTCTGCGGCCCCAAAACAGTGAGTAATAGTCCACGCAACGGGCCAGAACTGGCCAAAACTACTAGTATTGATGACCGACATGTGAACGCACCCCGCGGTTCGTTAATCGTGGAAATCACTCCGGGGCCCCAAAACAATGAGTGTTGATGACCGACACGTAAACGCACCTCAGGGTTCAACAACTATGGAAATCGCTTCGGGACCCCTAAATGGTGAGTAATAGCCCACGAATCGCGTCAGAATTGGCCAAAACTATGAGTGTTGACGACAGACACGCAAACGCACTACGGGGATTGTCAATCGTGGAAATTGCTCTGGGACGCCAAAACGGTGAGTAATAATGCACGAAACGGATGAGAATTGGCCAAAATTGTGAGTGTTTATGACCGACACGTAAAGGCACACCGGAGTTCGTCAATCGTGGAAATCACTCCGGGACCCTAAAACTCAGAAATAATGCAAGAAATGGGCCAAAATCGGCCCAAAGTGCGCTTGTTGATGATCAACACGTAAGCGCACCATGGGGTTAAACAACTGTGGAATCACTTTGGGGACCAAAACAGTGAGTAATAGTCCACGAAACGGGCCAGAATCGGCCAAAACTGTGAGTGTTGATGACCGACACGTAAACGCACCTTAGGGTTCAACCACTATGGAATCGCTTCGGGGCCCCTAAATGATGAGTAATAGTCCACAAATCGCGTCAGAATTGGCCAAAACTGTAAGTGTTGACGACAGAGACGCAAACGCACCCCGGGGTTTGTAAATCGTGGAAATCGCTCTGGGACGCCAAAACGCTGAGTAATAGTGCAGGAAACGGACCAGAAATTGGCCAAAATTGTGAGTGTCATTAACCGACACGTAAACGCACCACGGGGTTCGTAAATCGTGGAAATCAGTCCGGGACCCCCAAAACTAAGTAGTACTCTAAGAAACGGGCCAGAATCGGCCAAAACTGCGAGTGTTGATGACCGACACATAAACGCACC
>NW_021284718.1:0-1527 GCF_002162155.2 Triticum dicoccoides
AAGAAATTATTATGCTCAAATTGCAAATTCATAAAGCTTCTAATATTCGATTCAATCTCTTCCATCCTTGTAAAAAGGTGGTTGGAACTCTTAGGCAAAGCCATAAGGGCAACCAAGCACACAAGCAAACAGAAAAAGGCAAGCGAAAGAGAGAGGAGATTGGGAGAGAGAGGGCGAATAAAACGGTAAGGGTGAAGTGGGGGAGAGGAAAACGAGAGGCAAATGGCAAATAATGTAAATGCGAGGGAGATGAGTTTGTGATGGGTACTTGGTATGTCTTGACTTGAGCGAAGACCTCCCCGGCAACGGCGCCAGACATTCTTCTTGCTACGTCTTGAGCTTGCGTTGGTTTTCCTTGAACAGAAAGGGTGATGCAGCAATAGTAGCGTAAGTATTTCCCTCAGTTTTTGAGAACCAAGGTATCAATCCAGTAGGAGGCTCCTCAAAAGTCCCACGCACCTACACAAACAAACAAAGAACTCGCAACCAACACAATAAAGGGTTTGTCAATCCCTTAACGGCCACTTGCGAAAGTGAGATCTGATAGAGATAGTATGATAAGATAAATATATTTTTGGTATTTTCTAATATAGATGAAAAAAGAAAAAATGCAAATAAAAGTAGATTGGAAGCAAATGTGATAAGAGATAGACCCGGGGCCATAGATTTCACTAAAGGCTTCTCTCAAGATAGCATAAGTATTACGGTGGGTGAACAAATTACTGTCGAGCAATTGATAGAAAAGCAAATAATTATGAGATTATCTAGGCATGATCATGTATATAGGCATCACGTACGCAACAAGTAGACCGACTCCTGCCTCCATCTACTACTATTACTCCACACATCGACCGACTCCTGCCTGCATCTAGAGTATTAAGTTCATAAAGAACAGAGTAACGCATTAAGTAAGATGACATGATGTAGAGGGATAAACTCATGCAATATAATATAAACCCCATCTTTTTATCCTTGATGGCAACAATACAATACGTGCCTTGCAACCCTTTCTGTCACTGGGTAAGGACACCGCAAGATTGAACCCAAAGCTAAGCACTTCTCCCATGGCAAGAAAGATCAATCTAGTAGGCCAAACCAAACTGATAATTCGAAGTGACTTGCAAACATAACTCAATCATACATAAAAGAATTCAGAGGAGATTCAAATATTTCTCATAGATAAACTTGATCATAAACCCACAATTCATCGGATCTCGACAAACACACCGCAAAAAGAGTTTACATCGAATAGATCTCCACAAGAGAGGGGGAGAACATTGTATTGAGATCCAAAAATAGAGAAGAAGCCATCTTCTATACCCCCGATGACAAGCCAAGCAATTGTTTCATACTTAAATAATCTTAAACTTTTTCAACCTTCACGCAATACATGAGTGTGAGCCATGGATATAGCATTATGGGTGGAATAGAATATGATGATGGGGACTGTGTGGAGAAGACAAAAAAGGAGAAAGTCTCACATTGACGAGGATAATCAACGGGCTATGGAGATGCCCATCAATTGAT
>NW_021284719.1:0-1591 GCF_002162155.2 Triticum dicoccoides
CCCCCCTGGCACCCCTATATATAGTGGGGGAGAGGAGGGACTTCATACACCAGCCCCTGGCGCCTCCTCCTCCCCCCGTTACGTCTCTCCCTCGTAGTCTCGGCGAAGCCCTGCTGCTGTGACGCCCTGCATCCACCACCACGCCGTCGTGCTGCTGGATCTTCATCAACCTCTCCTTCCCCCTTGCTGGATCAAGAAGGAGGAGACGTCTCCCGTCCCGTACGTGTGTTGAACGCGGAGGTGCCGTCCGTTCGGCGCTGGTCATCGGTGATTTGGATCACGTCGAGTACGACTACATCATCACCTTCCAAGCTTCCGCACGCGATCTACAAGTGGTATGTAGATGCAAACTCTCTCCCTAGACTCGTTGCTTAGATGAACTCATAGATGGATCTTGGTGAAACCGTAGGAAAAATTTTAATTTTCTGCAACGTTCCCCAACAGTGGTATCAGAGCTAGGTCTATGCGTAGTTCTCTTTGCACGAGTAGAACACAACTTTGTTGTGGGCGTGGATTTTGTCATCTTACTTGCCTCTACTAGTCTTTTCTTGCTCAACGGTATTGTGGGATGAAGCGGCTCGGACCAACCTTACACGTACTCTTACATGAGACCGGTTCCACCGACTGACATGCACAAGTTGCATAAGGTGGCTGGCGGGTGTCTGTCTCTCCCACCTTAGTTGGAGCGGAATCGATGAACAGGGCCCTTATGAAGGGTAAATAGAAGTTGACAAAATCACGTTGTGGTGATTCGTAGGTAAGAAAACGTTCTTGCTAGAACCCAATTGCAGCCACGTAAAAGATGCAACAACAATTAGAGGACGTCTAACTTGTTTTTGCAGCGATTGATCATGTGATGTGATATGGCCAGAAGTTGTGATGAATGATGAATTGTGATGTATGAGATCATGTTCTTTGTAATAGGATTCACGACTTGCATGTCGATGAGTATGACAACCGGCAGGAGCCATAGGAGTTGTCATTATTTTTTGTATGACCTGCGTGTCATTGAATAACGCCATGTAAACTACTTTACTTTATTGCTAAACGTTAGTCATAGAAGTAGAAGTAGTCATTGGCGTGACAACTTCATGAAGACACGATGATGGAGATCATGATGATGGAGATCATGGTGTCAAGCCAGTGACAAGATGATCATGGAGCCCCGAAGATGAAGATCAATGGAGCTATATGACATTGGCCATATCATGTCACAACTATATAATTGCATGTGATGTTTATTATGTATTATGCATCTTGTTTACTTAGGACGACGGTAGTAAATAAGATGATCCCTTATAAAATTTCAAGAAGTGTTCTCCCCTAACTGTGCACCGTTGCTACAGTTCGTCGTTTCTAAGCACCACGTGATGATCGGGTGTGATGGATTCTTACGTTCACATACAACGGGTGTAAGACAGTTTTACACAGCGAAAACACTTAGGGTTAACTTGACGAGCCTAGCATGTGCAGACATGGCCTCGGAACACGAAGACCGAAAGGTCGAACACGAGTCGTATGGAAGATACGATCAACATGAAAATGTTCACCGACGATGACTAGTCCGTCTCACGTGATGATCGGACACGGG
>NW_021284720.1:0-1577 GCF_002162155.2 Triticum dicoccoides
TTTTTCATTATTTAGTTACTATATACGATAGCGTAGGATTTATTATACCTTACCGTGTACTAAAGAAATGTCATGTACTCACTATGGATTTGCTAATTCTCATCTCGATGTGCATTAGCCATGCCATATCTAAGTCTTCAACCACATGATTAATTGCTATAAGATTTGTGCAAAACTGTTTTCCTGAGTTCGGTCCTCACTGCGGGCTGATGTTTCTCGCACGGCTTCGTTTGTTTTCCTGCTTTTTTTAGTGGGAGATCCTATAAACTGCCTTCAGCGCCAGTTGTGGCAACTGGCGCTCACAACTCGCACAATCTTAGCAACCTGCTCTCAAACAAGGAGCAAAATATTAAAATAAGTTTCTATTTCAGCCAGTAGGTCATAACCACAAGGTCAGAGATCATTTTATTGACTCCAACGAGGAAATAGTGCTTTTTGACACTTTCTTTAGTTAACGTATATTATATAAACCCGGTATAAATTATTTTAAAAGTAAGTACAAATTAGGAAAAAAATAAAAATAGTGAAGCAGCCGTGAATTTGAAAAATTGTTCATAGAAAATGGGAAAAGTGCGTGGAAATGAAAAAAGTTCATTAGTTTCGAAGTTCGTTGGCTGTGTGATCGGACCTAACAGTCCGCCGTATGGTGTTCCTCATGCACACGCGGATACCATTAGAGTCGGCGCACTTGTGCCGCTCCAACGAACCTGTTCGTGGGATCTGATTGGCTGCGTGGGAGATCGATGAGAAAGTGACCACTCCGGAGACACGCTGCCCAAACTATATTTTCGCTGCATGGCACACGTCTAGTGGTAACAATAAGTGATTCATCTCCGATAGCATTGCTCCTGGTTGATCTGTGTGTAAAAAAATTTTATATTTCAACTGATACGTCTAGCGTAACCCAACAAAAACCGTTGGGGGGGGGCACGTAAATGGGCGGAGAAAACCAGTGGGAGGTAAAAACCGGTGAGATGAGACAACCAACTTCCTACTTTCTAAAAAAAATGGAAACTTCCTATTTAATACTAGTAGAGATTTTTCACCTGTGTCCATATGTTTCTGCTCCCAAATTATCATAAAAATGGTCACCTAAAGCCGAGGGGTCAACATTAACCGGTAAATTTGAACTTTTTTTATTACACATTATAGTTTGATATTCCCAAAAAGTTTAGTAGTTTTTGCATAAACAATTATTTCCTAGTACAAGAGAAAATAGACAAGATTAAACTGTAAACACAAGCCTTCCATCTATCACACCCTTCAACTCTGACAATCTCAAACATGGTATTCTCCTTGGATGCTGTCAGTCGGCACCTTGAGGGGAAGTGGGCGTCGAAGACTCGGTCTATTTTGCATCTTCCCTAACGAACAGACTACTGAGGCCACGTGAAAGTTGATGCCCATCCTCTTACTATTCTCCTGCATCTTGAGAGCAATTGACCACCAATCCATGAAGGCTCACTAGATCTGCCGCAAGGAAACATTTCAATGTCATACATAAGTTCTAACACAAATACGTAAAATCCAGGTTCCAGCACACACAAAATCTAATAGGTAACATTGGAAAAATTACT
>NW_021284721.1:0-1433 GCF_002162155.2 Triticum dicoccoides
TATTTCGAAATTACATGGGCCTGGCCCAATAATAAGGTGACGCAGCACCTAAAATAGCCTCGGGACGAAATTTATGAAGTGGCATCTTGTATATTTCGTCCAAGGCTTCATGCACACATTATGGTGGCTTCAAAGTCCTGAAATCATCACTTGTAACTCCGTTCTTGTTCCCCTTGCGCATGCCATCATCTCCATGCTTGTTCTTGCTCCAATGTTCATCCTTCTCCAAGCTAGGCCCTTCATTTGTAAGCAAAACAAATGTATCCAATTTAGGCAGCATCATATTCTCATGAACATTAGAATCATTACCAAGAAACGAAAGTACCTGATAATTTAGTTGGCGTGCACGAGCTCTAGTAATTGGTCCAGTATGTATAGCAGCAGGGGCTGTGGGTGTAACAATTGTATTGATGTCCTCATCACGAGTTGCTGCTGCTGTTTGTGCTTTCACTAGTTTTGCATGTGTATGGTGGTCTGAACATTGTAGATTATATCCTATTCCAACTACTTGGGCTGCTTTGAAAACTGCTATGCGTACGCATTGGGTTCCACCATATTATCAACGTGAATTGCTTCAAAAATTGCAGCGTTTAAGACAAGGGAAAAATTCTGTAGAAGAATATTATCACGAATTACAAACTGGCATGATTAGATGTGGTATTGTTGAGAAGAATGAAGCTATGCTTGCACGTTTTCTGGGTGGATTAAATAGAGAGATTCAGACCATTCTAGACTATAAGGAGTATACTAATATCACTCGTTTATTCCATCTTGCTTGTAAAGCTGAACGTGAAGTGCAGGATCGACAAGCATTGGGGCGAACTAACTTTTCTGCAGGCCGACCTTCATCATGGACACCACGTGCATCTTCTACTTCAACTGCACCAGCACCTCCATCCGGTGCCACCTCCAGCCGTGATACAAGAAAACAGGCACAACCACCATTATCTTCCAAGAGCGCACCTGCGGGTCCTGCACAGCGTTCTTCTTCTTCCATGGCATCAACAGGGCACATGATAGAGGCGGGGTGTCCCGATCTTTCGATGAGATGGTAACTATCGATTTGGTGGAGACGACTTTGACGATCCGACTACAAACGTGCACGACGTTGCGCCTTAGCAATCGCTAAACCAATCTCCAGAGGTTATTGACCACGCCGGTGCACGATCAACCTGACCACGAAGGTCTATTCCTGCAAGCAATCGAAGAACGAGCAAGAATATGATAAAAGCAATCTGAATATTGCAAATATGTATAAAGTATTGATAAAGGTGGGGATCCGAAAGCGGTCTTGGTCTGGTCGTTGGACACAAACGAAGTACACGAAGTTGCGTTGGCTAACTTTTAACTAAACAAATCCCAAAGTCTAAACGATGCCCTAAGGGCTGTATATATGGAGGAAGAGGGGGGAATTTCGTGGCCCTTGGTGGAGG
>NW_021284722.1:0-1532 GCF_002162155.2 Triticum dicoccoides
GGTCGATCATCCAGATTTTATTTGCTTGGCCTCGCTAAGGTGAAATCTGAGAAAGTGTTATCCTCCTTCGCATCTGCATCGTCCATCGCTATTCATCATGGTAGTATGTTGTGTTGTCAGCACCCTTGACGCGGTTGTTGATAAAACCTTGATGATTGTGGAAATGCTCAAGTTCTTGAGAGCACGCACAAGCGCTACGTGTTATCCTCGGCACTAGCTGGGTTTGCTCTCAGTTTCCTCGGTTATGCTATAACTTCTCAACAGTGGATTCACTCTCTATTGTTGGGTTCTCCCCAGTTACCAGAATCATTCCCAGCATTTGCATTTTGTTCCTAGCTTGCACCGCCAATGTGCCATTCTACCATGGGTCTCTTCCATTTCCGGTGGTAAGCAAATTCATCCATTACGTTGTCTTCAACAAGGTAATCCACATCATCCAAGTCCGAGTATGCCATTCTACCGACCCCCCTCCAAACGATCGCTCGAGAATTGCCTTAGGCTGGCTTAAAGAGTTTCAATGATCTCTGAATCAAAGGTAATTCTTTTTGCCACTTAAGGGGATATATCTTCGAGTCACCTTCCCTAAGGTGCATCATTGTGGTATCATGGCAACTCAACTCCTCGCTACGTTGACAACCGTTCACCACCCTCTTAGGTGTGGAATTGTTGTCTACCTAGTGAACCCTTGTCATCTGCTTCACTCCATTCCTATGAGTGCGTGCTTCGTCTCTCAGCTCGAGAGATGTTGCTATGTCTCATTCCGTGGGTTAATCCTGAGTTGTTCGACCTTCGAGAAGAACAATTCTTTTAGGGTCTTTCCTTTTCCCTCGTTGTCATGATAGCTGGAGTTCTCAGAGCAAGACGACAAGACAAAGATGGTGTTCAAATCAACGTTCAACTGAAGTGCACCCTGGATTGTGAAGATTATACTAGTTGCGTTTACCTTTCACCCTACCCTACGCTTGAATCTCGAGACGAGATTCTTGTTTAGTGGGGGTGAGTTGTCACATCCCTAGCTTCAGGCATTGCTCTAGGTTAGCTTCATGCGTGCATCATGTCTATATTTTTAAAACTTGAATTGAGGAATATTGGAAGCCTCAAAACCCTAAATAAAAGAGGGGCAAGAAACCCTAGAAATCTTATTCATTGCTCCAAAAGGCTCTTCTTAAATGTTTGATAATTTTTGGTAAGGGTTTTGGTCCCAACCAAAATATTGAACATTTTTAAGGAATTATTTTTGGGACTTTGAATTTAAATCATAGCTATTTGAATTGGACTTATATCTACTGTTAAATAAATATAGGTCCAATAATTCAGAAATATTCTTATGGAGCATTGTTTTAATTCTTTTAGCTCCTAAAAATATTGTCAGAAGCAAAATAAATTGAATTGGTTTCAAAACCAAATTCAAAACAAACCTGCAAAATAGAAAACAGAGTTAAAACAAAACAGAGAGAAAAAAAATAAAAGGAGTAAAGCCTACCTGGCCTCACCCGTGCAGCCCACCAGCCGGCCCAGCTTCCCCCCCCCCC
>NW_021284723.1:0-1054 GCF_002162155.2 Triticum dicoccoides
CTTGCGGGGCTCCAGCGGCCTGCCGGTTGCACTGTCGACAACCTCGATGGTGCATGTTTCTCCTTGTTTCATCGTCTTGGTTGCGCCACGCTTTGACGACGTACTCGATTGTTTCGACGATCCGGCCGAGGGCTAAAATAAGAAAGAGTCGCGCGCGTTAGTACACACATATTTATTCAAATCAGTTAGTTTGTATCACCAGAGGCTCAATGTATATATATACCTCGGCGCCGGAGGTGGTTGCTACTTCCATTTGAAGATCGTCGTTTATCGACGTTTGTTCGGCATCATCTTGCTGACGGCGCCCTTCATCTTCACCGTCAAGGTTCAGATAAGAAGAGATATCATCTTCTTCTTCTCCGGTCGGCACATATAGAATATCGCCGTTTATGATGCCGAACATATGTGCTTCACCGTCCGGATCATAGTTGTCCATAATCGGGTCAGCTCTATCGCCCGCCATTATATCAGTCCTGAAAACATGTAGTAAAAACAAATTAATTAAGTGAAGAAGGGGGGCGGTGGCGGTGGCGGTGGCGAAAGGGCGGTGGCAAAAGGAGGGGGCGAGGAAGGGGTGGGAGAGGGTGTCGTGGTAGAGCGCGAGACGGGGCGGCAGACGACGGCGTCACGGAGAGGGGAGGCGAGGACAACACATTTATAACCCTCGCCGTCCCCTCTCAATCCCTAAAAAAACACCGCGCGCATCGCCGCCCCCCTCGCCGCCCCTCTCCGTATAAACAAATTGTCCGAACAGAGCTTGGAGTAGAGTGGCTAGGGTTTGGCCAGGGATGCGGATGGAGACGAATATATGTGGGGTCGGGATGGCCCATGTGCAGGGCGGGGGGTGCTGGCCACACTCTTTTTTCTTTTCTTTTTCATTTCATTTCATTTTTTCTTTTCCTGTTTTTATCCTTTTCATCTTTAAAACAATTCAGTATATCAAAATATAGCAATGAAAAAAGATATTTGAGAAATCATAAAATGTATGTGAATTCAAAAAAATGAATCATAAAATGTTCATGGATACAAAAACATTGTGATTTTGCAAAAAAAA
>NW_021284724.1:0-1495 GCF_002162155.2 Triticum dicoccoides
CTTGGGGATCCCCTGGGAAGGCATCCCTCTTTCGTCTTCGTTCATTGCTAACTTTACTTGGAGCTATATTTTTATTCGCCACATGATATGTGTTTTGCTTGGAGCGTCGTGTATTATATTAGTATTTGCTTTTTAGTTTACCACAATCATCCTTGCTGTACACACCTTTTGGGAGAAGCCTATTTGATTAGAATTTGCTAGAATACTCTATGTGCTTCACTTATATCTTTTGAGCTTGATAGTTTTTGCTCTAGTGCTTCACTTATACCTTTTAGAGCACGGCGGTGAATTAATTTTGAAGAAATTGCTAGTCTCTCATGCTTCACTTATATTATTTTGAGAGTCTTTTAGAACAGCATGGTATTTGCTATGGTTACAAATTTGGTCCTAGAATGATGAGCATCCAACTTGGGATAATAAAAACTATCGTAGAAAAAGAATTGGATGCTATGATCAATTTGATGCTTGATAATTGTTTTGAGATATGGAGGTAGTGATACTAAAGTCATGCTAGTTGGGGTGATTGTGAAAAATACTTGTGTTGAGGGTTGTGATTCTCGTAGCATGCACGTATGGTGAACCACTTTGTGATGAAGTTGGAGCACAATTTCATTTATTGATTGTCTTCCTTATGAGTGGCGGTCGGGGACGAGCGATGGTCTTTTCCTACCAATCTATCCCCCTAGGAGCATGCGCGTAGTAATTTGTTTTGATGACTTGTAGATTTTTGCAACAAGTATATGAGTTCTTTTGACTAATGTTGAGTCCATGGATTATACGCACTCTCACCCTTCCACCATTGCTAGCCTCTCTTGTGCCGCGCAACTTTCACCGGTGCCATACACCCACCATATACCTTCCTCAAAACAGACACCATACCTACCTATTATTGCATTTCCATAGCCATTCCAAGATATATGGCCATGCAACTTTCCGCCGTTCCATTCATATGACACGCATTACTTTTGTCATATTGTTCTTTGGATGATCATGTAGTTGACATTTTATTTGTGGCAAGGCCACTTTTGTAATTTTCATACATGTCGCTCTTGATTCATTGCATATACCGGTACACCGCCGAAGGCATTCATATAGAGTCATATCTTGTTCTAGCTTTGAGTTGTAATTCTTGAGTTGTAAATCCATAAAAGTGTGATGATCTCCATTATTAGAGTGTTGTCCCAGTGAGGAACGGATGATAAAGACTATGTGTCGGTGTCAAAACCGGCGGATCTCGGGTAGGGGGTCCCGAACTGTGCGTCTAGGCAGATGGTAACATGAGACAAGGGACACGATGTTTTTACCCAGGTTAGGGCCCTCTCGATGGAGGTAAAACCCTACTCCTTCTTGATTAATATTGATGATATGGCTAGTACAAGAGTAGATCTACCACGAGATCAGAGAGGCTAAACCCTAGAAGCTAGCCTATGGTATGATTGTTGTTAGTCCTACGGACTAAAACCCTCCGGTTTATATAGACATCGGAGAGGGCTAG
>NW_021284725.1:0-2266 GCF_002162155.2 Triticum dicoccoides
CTTGGGGATCCCCTGGGAAGGCATCCCTCTTTCGTCTTCGTTCATTGCTAACTTTACTTGGAGCTATATTTTTATTCGCCACATGATATGTGTTTTGCTTGGAGCGTCGTGTATTATATTAGTATTTGCTTTTTAGTTTACCACAATCATCCTTGCTGTACACACCTTTTGGGAGAAGCCTATTTGATTAGAATTTGCTAGAATACTCTATGTGCTTCACTTATATCTTTTGAGCTTGATAGTTTTTGCTCTAGTGCTTCACTTATACCTTTTAGAGCACGGCGGTGAATTAATTTTGAAGAAATTGCTAGTCTCTCATGCTTCACTTATATTATTTTGAGAGTCTTTTAGAACAGCATGGTATTTGCTATGGTTACAAATTTGGTCCTAGAATGATGAGCATCCAACTTGGGATAATAAAAACTATCGTAGAAAAAGAATTGGATGCTATGATCAATTTGATGCTTGATAATTGTTTTGAGATATGGAGGTAGTGATACTAAAGTCATGCTAGTTGGGGTGATTGTGAAAAATACTTGTGTTGAGGGTTGTGATTCTCGTAGCATGCACGTATGGTGAACCACTTTGTGATGAAGTTGGAGCACAATTTCATTTATTGATTGTCTTCCTTATGAGTGGCGGTCGGGGACGAGCGATGGTCTTTTCCTACCAATCTATCCCCCTAGGAGCATGCGCGTAGTAATTTGTTTTGATGACTTGTAGATTTTTGCAACAAGTATATGAGTTCTTTTGACTAATGTTGAGTCCATGGATTATACGCACGCTCACCCTTCCACCATTGCTAGCCTCTCTTGTGCCGCGCAACTTTCACCGGTGCCATACACCCACCATATACCTTCCTCAAAACAGACACCATACCTACCTATTATTGCATTTCCATAGCCATTCCAAGATATATGGCCATGCAACTTTCCGCCGTTCCATTCATATGACACGCATTACTTTTGTCATATTGTTCTTTGGATGATCATGTAGTTGACATTTTATTTGTGTCAAGGCCACTTTTGTAATTTTCATACATGTCGCTCTTGATTCATTGCATATACCGGTACACCGCCGAAGGCATTCATATAGAGTCATATCTTGTTCTAGCTTTGAGTTGTAATTCTTGAGTTGTAAATCCATAAAAGTGTGATGATCTCCATTATTAGAGTGTTGTCCCAGTGAGGAACGGATGATAAAGACTATGTGTCGGTGTCAAAACCGGCGGATCTCGGGTAGGGGGTCCCGAACTGTGCGTCTAGGCAGATGGTAACATGAGACAAGGGACACGATGTTTTTACCCAGGTTAGGGCCCTCTCGATGGAGGTAAAACCCTACTCCTTCTTGATTAATATTGATGATATGGCTAGTACAAGAGTAGATCTACCACGAGATCAGAGAGGCTAAACCCTAGAAGCTAGCCTATGGTATGATTGTTGTTAGTCCTACGGACTAAAACCCTCCGGTTTATATAGACATCGGAGAGGGCTAGTGTTAGACAGAGTCGGTTACAATGGAAGGAGATCTACATATCCGTATTGCCAAGCTTGCCTTCCATGCCAAGGAAAGTCCCATCCGGACACGGGATGAAGTCTTAAATCTTGTATCTTATTAGTCTAGGAGTCCGGCCAAAGATGATAGTTCGGCTATCCGGACACCCCCTAGTCCAGGACTCCCTCAGTAGCCCCTGAACCAAGCTTCAATGATGACGAGTCCGGCACGCATATTGTCTTCAGCATTGCAAGGCGGATTCCTCATCCGAATACTTCATAGAAGATTTTGAACACAAGGATAGTGTCTGGCTCTACAAAATAAGTTCCACATACCACCGTAGAGAGAATAACATTTACACAAGTTCAATCTGCTGACGTATTCCATGGCGTGACATCACACCACGGCCAGGCCTTTATTCGAATCATTTTTGCGGTTCCACCTCAGCGCGTCTAGCGAGGCGGTTTCCTTGGCACATCTTGTCAAAGCAGAGATCATGTCCCCTTATTCCGGGATTCTCATCAATATGGGCGTGGGTAACCCAACCGCGCCATTGATTACGGTGCTTGAGAGATAAGCGAGTTTTACCAGGCTGGTGGGGACGCATAGTTTCGTCCGTCCATATAAGGGGATAAGGATCCACCTTTTTACCTACACCTTCTTCCTCCTTTTCTTATCCATTTCCGCGTACTCGAGCTCCAGCGCCCATGTCCGCACATCTCGCCTCAACCTTCCCCAGCCATGTCCGGAGCGGGAGGCAAGTGGATGGCCT
>NW_021284726.1:0-9214 GCF_002162155.2 Triticum dicoccoides
AGAACGGAGTCTTGGTCATTTTGCCCATGAGGCATGGTTCGCATGTGTCAAATGATTCATAATCAAGAGACTCCAAAAGTCCATCAGCATGGAGCTTCTTCATGCGTTTGACACCAATGTGACCAAGGCGGCAGTGCCACAAGTATGTGGGACTATCGTTATCAACTTTACATCTTTTGGCATCTACACTATGAACATGTGTAATATTACGCTCGAGATTCATTAAGAATAAACCATTGACCATCGGAGCATGACCATAAAACATATCTCTCATATAAATCGAACAACCATTATTCTCAGACTTAAATGAGTAGCCATCTCGAATTAAACGAGATCCAGATACAATGTTCATGCTCAAACTTGGCACTAAATAACAATTATTAAGGTTCAAAACTAATCCCGTAGGTAAATGTAGAGGCAGCGTGCCGACGGCGATCACATCGACTCTGGAACCATTTCTGACGCGCATCGTCACCTCATCCTTCGCCAGTCTCCGTTTATTCCGCAGCTCCTGCTGTGAGTTACAAATATGAGCAACGGCACCGGTATCAAATACCCAGGAGTTACTACGAGTACTGGTAAGGTACACATCAATTACATGTATATCAAATATACCTTTGGTGTTGCCGGCCTCCTTATCCGCTAAGTATTTGGGGCAGTTCCGCTTCCAGTGACCCTTCCCCTTGCAATAAAAGCACTCAGTCTCAGGCTTGGGTCCATTCTTTGACTTCTTCCCGGCAACTGGCTTACCGGGCGCGGCAACCTCCTTGCCGTCCTTCTTGAAGTTCTTCTTACCCTTGCCCTTCTTGAACTTAGTGGTCTTATTGACCATCAACACTTGATGTTCTTTCTTAATTTCAACCTCTGCTGACTTCAGCATAGAAAATACTTCAGGAATGGTCTTTACTATCCCCTGCATATTGTAGTTCATCACAAAGCTCTTGTAGCTTGGTGGGAGCGACTGGAGGATTCTGTCAATGACCGCCTCATCTGGGAGGTTAATATTTAGCTGGGTCATACGGTTGTGTAACCCAGACATCTTCAGGATGTGTTCACTGACAGAACTGTTTTCCTCCATCTTACAACTGTAGAACTTGTCGGAGACATCATATCTCTCGACCCGGGCGTGAGCTTGGAAAACTAATTTCAGCTCTTCGAACATCTCATATGCTCCGTGATGCTCAAAACGCTTTTGGAGCCCCGGTTCTAAGTTGTAAAGCATGTCGCACTGAACGAGGGAGTAATCATCAGCACGAGACTGCCAAGCATTCATAATGTCTTGGTTCTCTGGGACGGGAGCGTCACCTAGCGGTCCTTCTAGGACATATTGTTTCCTGGCAGCTATGAGGATGATCCTCAGGTTCCGGACCCAGTCCGTATAGTTGCTGCCATCATCTTTCAGCTTGGTTTTCTCTAGGAACGCGTTGAAGTTCATGTTGACATGAGCGTTGGCCATTTGATCTACAAGACATATTTGCAAAGGTTTTAGACTAAGTTCATGATAATTAAGTTCTAATCAAATTATGAACTCCCACTTAGATTAGACATCTCTCTAGTCATCTAAGTGTTACACGATCCGAGTCGACTAGCCCGTGTCCGATCATCACGTGAGAAGGACTAGTCATCATCGGTGAACATTCTCATGTTTCTCGTATCTTTCATACGACTCGTGTTCGACCTTTCGGTCTCCGTGTTCCGAGGCCATGTCTGCACATGCTAGGCTCGTCAAGTTAACCCTAAGTGTTTTCGCTGTGTAAAACTGTCTTACACCCGTTGTATGTGAACGTAAGAATCCATCACACCCGATCATCACGTGGTGCTTAGAAGCGATGAACTGTAGCAACGGTGCACAGTTAGGGGAGAACACTTCTTGAAATTTTGTAAGGGATCACCTTATTTACTACCGTCGTCCTAAGTAAACAAGATGCATAAACATAATAAACATCACATGCAATTATATAGTTGTGACATGATATGGCCAATATCATATAGCTCCATTGATCTCCATCTTCGGGGCTCCATGATCATCTTGTCACCGGCTTGACACCATGATCTCCATCATCATGATCTCCATCATCGTGTCTTCATGAAGTTGTCACGCCAACGACTACTTCTACTTCTATGACTAACGCGTTTAGCAATGAAGTAAAGTAAGTTACATGGCGTTCTTCAATGACACAGGTCATACAAAAAATAAAGACAACTCCTATGGCTCCTGCCGGTTGTCATACTCATCGACATGCAAGTCGTGAATCCTATTACAAAGAACATGATCTCATACATCACAATTCATCATTCATCACAACTTCTGGCCATATCACATCACTTGATCAATTGCTGCAAAAACAAGTTAGACGTCCTCTAATTGTTGTTGCATCTTTTACGTGGCTGCAATTGGGTTCTAGCAAGAACATTTTCTTACCTACGAATAACCACAACGTGATTTTGTCAACTTCTATTTACCCTTCATAAGGGCCCTTTTCATCGAATCCGCTCCAACTAAAGTGGGAGAGACAGACACCCGCCAGCCACCTTATGCAACTAGTGCATGTTAGTCGGTGGAACCGGTCTCACGTAAGCGTACGTGTAAGGTTGGTCCGGGCCGCTTCATCCCACAATACCGCCGAAGCAAGAAAAGACTAGTAGAGGCAAGTAAGATGACAAAATCCACGCCCACAACAAAATTGTGTTCTACTCGTGCAAAGAGAACTACGCATAGACCTAGCTCATGATGCCACTGTTGGGGAACGTTGCAGAAAATTAAAATTTTTCATACGGTTTCACCAAGATCCATCTATGAGTTCATCTAAGCAACGAGTCGAGGGAGTGAGTTTGCATCTACATACCACTTGTAGATCGCGTGCGGAAGCTTGCAAGGTGATGATGGAGTCGTACTCGACGTGATTCGAATCACCGATGACCAAGTGCTGAACGGACAGCACCTCCGCGTTCAACACACGTACGGGACGGGAGACGTCTCCTCCTTCTTGATCCAGCAAGGGGGAAGGAGAGGTTGAGGAAGACAGCTCCACCGGCAGCACGACGGCGTGGTGATGGTGGAGAAGCAGTACTCCGACAGGGCTTCGCCAAGCACACAACGGAGGAGGAGAGGTGTTGGGGAGGGGAGGGCTGCGCCTTGGAGGGTGGTGCGGCTGCCCTCCCCTCACCCCTCTATTTATAGGGAGAAGGGAGAAGGGGGCCGGCCCCTCTAGAACCCATCTAGAGGGGGGCGGCGGCCAAGGGGAGAGGGGGAGAGGGTGGCTTGCCCCCCAAGCCAAGGGGGCGCCCCCTCTAGGGTTCCCCCCTCAACCCTAGGCGCAAGGGCCCAAGGGAGGGGGTGCGCCCAGCCCACCAGGGGCTGGCTCCCTGCCCCACGCAGCCCATGTGGTCCCCCGGGAGGGGTGGCCCCTCCCGGTGGACCCCCGGAACCCTTCCGGTGGCCCCGGTACAATACCGGTATGACCCCGAAACTTCCCGGTGTCCGTTTGACAACTTCCCATATATAAATCTTTACCTCCGGACCCTTCCGGAGCTCCTCGTGACATCCGGGATCCCATCCGGGACTCCGAACAACATTCGGTAGTCACATACTAGTCTTCCTAATAACCCTAGCGTCACCGAACCTTAAGTGTGTAGACCCTACGGGTTCGGGAGACATGCAGACATGACCGAGACGCTCTCAGGTCAATAACCAACAGCGGGATCTGGATACCCATGATGGCTCCCACATGCTCCTCGATGTTGTCATCGGATGAACCACGATGTCGAGGATTCGATCAAACCCTGTATACAATTCCCTTTGTCAATCGGTACGTTACTTGCCCGAGACTCGATCGTTGGTATCCCAATACCTTGTTCAGTCTCGTTACCGGCAAGTCACTTTACTCGTACCGTAATGCATGATCCCGTGTCCAACACCTTGGTCACATTGAGCTCATTATGATGATGCATTACCGAGTGGGCCCAGAGATACCTCTCCGTCATACGGAGTGACAAATCCCAGTCTCGATCCGTGTCAACCCAACAGCTACTTTCGGAGATACCTGTAATGCACCTTTATAGTCACCCAGTTACGTTGTGACGTTTGATACACCCAAGGCACTCTTACGGTATCCGGGAGTTACACGATCTCATGGTCGAAGGAAGAGATACTTGACACTGGCAAAGCTCTAGCAAAACGAACTACACGATCTTTTATGATATGCTTAAGATTGGGTCTTGTCCATCACATCATTCTCCTAATGATGTGATCCCGTTATCAACGACATCCAATGTCCATAGTCAGGAAACAATGACTATCTGTTGATCACAACGAGCTGGTCAACTAGAGGCTCACCAGGGACATATTGTGGTCTAAGTATTCACACGTGTATTACGATTTCCGGATAATACAGTTATAGCATGAATAAAAGACATTTATCATGAACATTGAAATATACTAATACTTTTATTATTGCCTCTAGGGCATATTTCCAACAGTCTCCCACTTGCACTAGAGTCACCAATCTAGTTACATTGTGATGAATCGAACACCCATAGAGTTCTGGTGTTGATCATGTTTTGCACGCGAGAGAGGTTTAGTCAGCGGATCTGCGACATTCAGATCCGTGTGCACTTTGCAAATCTCTATGTCTCCATCTTGAACATTTTCACGGATGGAGTTGAAACAACGCTTGATGTGCCTGGTCTTCTTGTGAAACCTGGGCTCCTTGGCGAGGGCAATAGCTCCAGTGTTGTCACAGAAGAGTTTGATCGGCCCCGACGCATTGGGTATGACTCCTAGGTCGGTGATGAACTCCTTCACCCAAATCGCTTCATGTGCTGCCTCCGAGGCTGCCATGTACTCCGCTTCACACGTAGATCCCGCCACGACGCTCTGCTTGCAGCTGCACCAGCTTACTGCTCCACCATTCAACATATACACGTATCCGGTTTGTGACTTAGAGTCATCCAGATCTGAGTCGAAGCTAGCGTCGACGTAACCCTTTACGACGAGCTCTTCGTCTCCTCCATAAACGATAAACATGTCCTTCGTCCTTTTCAGGTACTTCAGGATATTCTTGACCGCTGTCCAGTGTTCCTTGCCGGGATTACTCTGGTATCTTGCTACCAAACTTACGGCAAGGTTTACATTGGGTCTGGTACACAGCATGGCATACATAATAGATCCTATGGCTGAAGCATAGGGGATGACACTCATCTCTTCTTTATCTTTTGCCGTGGTCGGTGACTGAGCCGAGCTCAATCTCACACCTTGTAACATAGGCAAGAACCCCTTCTTGGATTGATCCATTTTGAACCTCTTCAAAATCTTATCAAGGTATGTGCTTTGTGAAAGACCTATGAGGCGTCTCGATCTATCTCTATAGATCTTGATGCCTAATATATAAGCAGCTTCTCCAAGGTCCTTCATTGAAAAACACTTATTCAAGTAGGCCTTAATGCTGTCCAGAAATTCTATATTATTTCCCATCAAGAGTATGTCATCTACATATAATATGAGAAATGCTACAGAGCTCCCACTCACTTTCTTGTAAACGCAGGCTTCTCCATAAGTCTGCATAAACCCAAACGCTTTGATCATCTCATCAAAGCGAATATTCCAACTCTGAGATGCTTGCACCAGCCCATAAATGGATCGCTGGAGCTTGCATACTTTGTTAGCGTTCTTAGGATCGACAAAACCTTCTGGCTGCATCATATACAGCTCTTCCTTAAGATGCCCGTTAAGGAATGCCGTTTTGACGTCCATCTGCCATATCTCATAATCATAGTATGCGGCAATTGCTAACATGATTCGGACGGACTTAAGCTTCGCTACGGGAGAGAATGTCTCGTCGTAGTCAATCCCTTGAACTTGTCGATAACCCTTAGCGACAAGTCGAGCTTTATAGATGGTAACATTTCCATCCGCGTCCGTCTTCTTCTTAAAGATCCATTTGTTTTCTATCGCTCGCCGATCATCGGGCAAGTCAGTCAAAGTCCATACTTTGTTTTCATACATGGATTCTAGCTCGGATTTCATGGCTTCTAGCCATTTGTTGGAATCTGGGCCCGCCATCGCTTCTTCATAGTTCGAAGGTTCACCGTTGTCTAACAACATGATTTCCAGGACAGGGTTGCCGTACCACTCTGGTGCGGAACGTGTCCTTGTGGACCTACGAAGTTCAGTAGCAACTTGATCCGAAGTACCTTGATCATCATCATTGGTTTCCTCTTCAGTTGGTGTGGGCATCACAGGAACATTTTCCTGAGCTGCACCACTTTCCCGTTCGAGAGGTAGTACTTCATCGAGTTCTACTTTCCTCCCACTTACTTCTTTCGAGAGAAACTCTTTTTCCAGAAAGCATCCGTTTTTGGCAACAAAGATCTTGCCTTCGGATCTTAAGTAGAAGGTATACCCTACAGTTTCCTTAGGGTATCCTATGAAGACGCATTTTTCCGACTTGGGTTCGAGCTTTTCAGGTTGAAGTTTCTTGACATAAGCATCGCATCCCCAAACTTTTAGAAACGACAGCTTAGGTTTCTTCCCAAACCATAATTCATACGGTGTCGTCTCAACGGATTTAGACGGTGCCCTATTTAAAGTGAATGTAGCTGTCTCTAGAGCGTATCCCCAAAATGATAGCGGTAAATCGGTAAGAGACATCATAGACCGCACCATATCCAATAGAGTGCGATTACGACGTTCGGACACACCGTTTCGCTGAGGTGTTCCAGGCGGCGTGAGTTGTGAAACGATTCCACATTTCCTTAAGTGCGTGCCAAATTCGTGACTTAAATATTCTCCTCCATGATCTGATCGTAGGAACTTTATCTTTCGGTCACGTTGATTCTCCACCTCATTCTGAAATTCCTTGAACTTTTCAAAGGTCTCAGACTTGTGTTTCATTAAGTAGATATACCCATATCTACTTAAGTCGTCAGTGAGAGTGAGAACATAACGATATCCTCCGCGAGCCTCAACGCTCATTGGACCGCACACATCGGTATGTATGATTTCCAACAAGTTGGTTGCTCGCTCCATTGTACCGGATAACGGAGTCTTGGTCATTTTGCCCATGAGGCATGGTTCGCATGTGTCAAATGATTCATAATCAAGAGACTCCAAAAGTCCATCAGCATGGAGCTTCTTCATGCGTTTGACACCAATGTGACCAAGGCGGCAGCGCCACAAGTATGTGGGACTATCGTTATCAACTTTACATCTTTTGGCATCTACACTATGAACATGTGTAATATTACGCTCGAGATTCATTAAGAATAAACCATTGACCATCGAAGCATGACCATAAAACATATCTCTCATATAAATCGAACAACCATTATTCTCAGACTTAAATGAGTAGCCATCTCGAATTAAACGAGATCCAGATACAATGTTCATGCTCAAACTTGGCACTAAATAACAATTATTAAGGTTCAAAACTAATCCCGTAGGTAAATGTAGAGGCAGCATGCCGACGGCGATCACATCGACTCTGGAACCATTCCCGACGCGCATCGTCACCTCGTCCTTCGCGAGTCTCCGTTTATTCCGCAGCTCCTGCTGTGAGTTACAAATATGAGCAACGGCACCGGTATCAAATACCCAGGAGTTACTACGAGTACTGGTAAGGTACACATCAATTACATGTATATCAAATATACCTTTGGTGTTGCCGGCCTTCTTATCCGCTAAGTATTTGGGGCAGTTCCGCTTCCAGTGACCCTTCCCCTTGCAATAAAAGCACTCAGTCTCAGGCTTGGGTCCATTCTTTGACTTCTTCCCGGCAACTGGCTTACCGGGCGCGGCAACCTCCTTGCCGTCCTTCTTGAAGTTCTTCTTACCCTTGCCCTTCTTGAACTTAGTGGTCTTATTGACCATCAACACTTGATGTTCTTTCTTGATTTCAACCTCTGCTGACTTCAGCATAGAAAATACTTTAGGAATGGTCTTTACCATCCCCTGCATATTGTAGTTCATCACAAAGCTCTTGTAGCTTGGTGGGAGCGACTGGAGGATTCTATCAATGACCGCCTCATCTGGGAGGTTAATATTTAGCTGGGTCATACGGTTGTGTAACCCAGACATCTTCAGGATGTGTTCACTGACAGAACTGTTTTCCTCCATCTTACAACTGTAGAACTTGTCGGAGACATCATATCTCTCGACCCAGGCGTGAGCTTGGAAAACTAGTTTCAGCTCTTCGAACATCTCATATGCTCCGTGATGCTCAAAACGCTTTTGGAGCCCCGGTTCTAAGCTGTAAAGCATGCCGCACTGAACGAGGGAGTAATCATCAGCACGAGACTGCCAAGCATTCATAATGTCTTGGTTCTCTGGGACGGGAGCGTCACCTAGCGGTCCTTCTAGGACATATTGTTTCCTGGCAGCTATGAGGATGATCCTCAGGTTCCGGACCCAGTCCGTATAGTTGCTGCCATCATCTTTCAGCTTGGTTTTCTCTAGGAACGCGTTGAAGTTCATGTTGACATGAGCGTTGGCCATTTGATCTACAAGACATATTTGCAAAGGTTTTAGACTAAGTTCATGATAATTAAGTTCTAATCAAATTATGAACTCCCACTTAGATTAGACATCCCTCTAGTCATCTAAGTGTTACACGATCCGAGTCGACTAGCCCGTGTCCGATCATCACGTGAGAAGGACTAGTCATCATCGGTGAACATTCTCATGTTGATCGTATCTTTCATACGACTCGTGTTCGACCTTTCGGTCTCCGTGTTCCGAGGCCATGTCTGCACATGCTAGGCTTGTCAAGTTAACCCTAAGTGTTTTCGCTGTGTAAAACTGTCTTACACCCGTTGTATGTGAACGTAAGAATCCATCACACCCGATCATCACGTGGTGCTTAGAAGCGACGAACTGTAGCAACGGTGCACAGTTAGGGGAGAACACTTCTTGAAATTTTGTAAGGGATCACCTTATTTACTACCGTCGTCCTAAGTAAACAAGATGCATAAACATAATAAACATCACATGCAATTATATAGTTGTGACATGATATGGCCAATATCATATAGCTCCATTGATCTCCATCTTCGGGGCTCCATGATCATCTTGTCACCGGCTTGACACCATGATCTCCATCATCATGATCTCCATCATCGTGTCTTCATGAAGTTGTCACGCCAATGACTACTTCTACTTCTATGACTAACGCGTTTAGCAATGAAGTAAAGTAAGTTACATGGCGTTCTTCAATGACAC